>NW_017617707.1:2500-5000 GCF_001879475.1 Ipomoea nil | reverse complement strand
TGCGGTACGAGGGTGCCGAGGTTGCGGAATTATGCGGTACGAGGGTGCCGAGGTTGCGGACTTATGCGGAACGAGGGTGCCGAGGTTGCGGAATTATGCGGTACGAGGGTGCCCAAGTTGCGGAAAGTTGCGGTACGAGGGTGCCCAAGTTGCGGAAAGTTGCGGTACGAGAGTGCCCAAGTTGCGGAAAGTTGCGGTACGAGAGTGCCCAAGTTGCGGAAAGTTGCGGTACGAGGGTGCCCAAGTTGCGGACTTATGCGGAACGAGGGTGCCGAGGTTGCGGACTTATGCGGTACGAGGGTGCCGAGGTTGCGGACTTATGCGGTACGAGGGTGCCGAGGTTGCGGACTTATGCGGTACGAGGGTGCCGAGGTTGCGGACTTATGCGGTACGAGGGTGCCGAGGTTGCGGACTTATGCGGTACGAGGGTGCCGAGGTTGCGGAAAGTTGCGGTACGGGTGTGCCGAGGTTGCGGAAAGTTGCGGTACGGGTGTGCCGAGGTTGCGGAAAGTTGCGGTACGGGTGGGCCGAGGTTGCGGAAAGTTGCGGTACGGGGGTGCCGAGGTTGCGGAAAGTTGCGGTACGGGGGTGCCGAGGTTGCGGAAAGTTGCGGTACGGGTGGGCCGACGTTGCGGAAAATTGCGGTACGGGTGGGCCGACGTTGCGGAAAATTGCGGTACGGGGGTGCCGAGGTTGCGGAAAGTTGCGGTACGGGTGGGCCGAGGTTGCGGAAAGTTGCGGTACGGGTGGGCCGAGGTTGCGGAAAATTGCGGTACGGGGGTGCCGAGGTTGCGGAAAGTTGCGGTACGAGGGTGCCCAAGTTGCGGACTTATGCGGTACGAGAGTGCCCAAGTTGCGGAAAATTGCGGTACGGGGGTGCCGAGGTTGCGGACTTATGCGGAACGGGTGTGCCGAGGTTGCGGAAAGTTGCGGTACGGGTGTGCTGAGGTTGCGGAAAGTTGCGGTACGAGGGTGCCGAGGTTGCGGAAAGTTGCGGTACGAGGGTGCCGAGGTTGCGGAAAGTTGCGGTACGAGGGTGCCCAAGTTGCGGACTTATGCGGAACGGGGGTGCCGAGGTTGCGGACTTATGCGGAACGAGGGTGCCGAGGTTGCGGACTTATGCGGAACGAGGGCGCCCAAATTGCGCACAGTTGCGGACGGATGCGGAAAATATCACGCAACAGAGGTTTACCCGCCTGCCACCCCAGTACTTTTACGACGGTTCTGTGTTATGCCTTGGCCTATGTCGTTTTACGTCGTTCTCGTGCCAAAATGGCATATACATTTGTTTTAGAGCTTATTGTACTATTTAATTAGTGAGGCAAACGATATGCCATATATTCCTCTCACATTCCCAACAATCCCAAGTACTTGGCTAAGTCAGACAAGGAACTTTGCGGACAGCTGGGCATAAATTTGGACATCGTCGTTTTCAATGAAATAATCATCCAAACGCTTTGAAATTTACCAAGCATTGTTAAAATGCTCTAAACTAAAGGACCATGCAATAACATTTGAAAAAAAATGCACGGAACCACCCGAAATGACCGTGTGATTTACGGGACAAACCGTGTCTACCCCTGTCACTGGGGTTTTTTTTTTTTTAACTACTATAGGGGGGGTATGGTAGTTGAGGTGCCGGTCGACTTTTTTCGGAACGTGTTGGGACGGGCCCCCCTCGTCCCGTAGGCCTCGTACGAGTGTTCCCGCCGCTCGTACGTATTATTGGGGACCGGCATAGACCCATCGGAGTCGCAAGGCGGGGCGGCGCACCGGACGGAGACGGACATGCAAAAAAACATCATTGGCACGTGAATTCGGTCAATCGAGCAAACGTGAATCTGCAATATACCGTCAGTAGGTTGTGAGTTGCCGAGGCACGTGTCCAATCGTCTAGTAAGCTGTTCGTTAACGAATTACGGTGCGCCGTAGGGGCGGAGGGCGGGCGTTCGCAATGAACCCGCCCAGCGTAGCGCAGTGCAGCGTACGTGTCGTCGGGCGTGGGGGTTGACCGACCTCGCAAGAGGATAGAAATATTGTATTGCTCGAGGCCTTTCATTCCTCGAGGGCTTCCTCCACAGCACTCGTTCGACGACACGTCCGGATCTGACCGAGACGGACATGCAAAAAAACGGCCGTGGAACAAGTTGGGCAAAAAAACAACCGTGAATCTGCAATATACCGTCAGTAGGCTTGTAAGTTACCGACACCAGTGTCCACCCGTCTAGTAAGCTGTCCGTTAAAGGATGATTGTGCGCTCGCTACGAATCTGCCCAAGCGCAACGGGCGTTGTCTTAGCGTCGGACTTGGGGGCTGACCCACCTCGCAAGAGGTATGGTGTTGTATTGATCGAGGACTTTCACTCCTCGAGGTCTTCCTCCACCCGATGGCGCGACGGACTCACAACCAATGCGTACGGCGAGATGGAAATTCGGTAGTTACCTTTCGTAACTATCGACGCGGGGCACTGAGGGAGACGGACATGCAAAAAAACGTCGTT
>NW_017617705.1:390784-617347 GCF_001879475.1 Ipomoea nil | reverse complement strand
ACATGAATGGAGTTACATATGTCTTGCTCGTTTGTATCTTAAACAAGTAGAAGAAATTCAATTGACATTGATGCAAGCTCTCAAACCAGCATCAAAGGAAGAAATAAAAGAGAGAAAAAGTGGAACCTCCATGTTTGGAATTGCAATCACCACTCCAATCTTCTATTTCGGTTTGTAGCCAAACAAAGGGACCACAATCAGTGATACAGTGGAAAGGACCAGCCCAAGGTGTCAAAGTGCAACCTCTCTTGGTAACTACAAAGGATATTAAGCAAGAGAAAAGAAGGGGAGTAACTATTTACTCATTTTTATTTCAAAAGCATGCATTAAAATTCTCTAGATTTGTTTGTCATGTTTCTATTAATGAGCTCCTTGCTAGATGTGTTAGAAATTTGTTTGCGTCCATACATCCGAGATTCCTTAATTTTGATTTTACTAAAATTTTATTTGATAGAGATAAGGAATCACTGGGAAGTTATAAGGCACATTTGAAAACTTCTTATGTGAAATACTACTTGCTCAAGGGTTTTCTTTCAAAGTCAATGGATTGGCACTTTTTGCTTGGATTTGAGCAATGATTTAATTATTGATTCACATAAGGGACAATTTGATTTTCCAAAGAGTGATGATGTTTTGCATGGATATTTTCATTGGCCAAAGAAGAAAAAAGATGTAGAATCTTATGTTCATAATTGTGCTACTTACCACCACAATGCATCTAAATCATTACTTGATATTTTCATGCATTTTGTGTTTGGTTTAGCCTTAAGCTCTAGGCGGAAAGATTTTGTGCTTATTGACAATTCGAACAAGATGCATAAATTTAATATGTCTCATTTTGTTGAATTATTACCATCCAGAATGTTTAAATTCCCTGATGTGTCATTAGACTTAATTGCCTTACTTGTTGATTGTAGGATGATGATTGGAGCGACTCATGTCAAGCATCCCAAGAAAAAGTTCCATGAGCGTGATAAAACAGAAAGTGAGCTTGCTACTTTGTCTTTCACTGAAGATTTGGATTCGAGGACGAATCCTTTTCAAGAATGGGAGAATAATAGGAACCAGTACACATGGAATCCAGAAAGGGTAAATAGTGGGCTCATCACAAGGCCCATAACGACGACCTTAAAACATCATTGGTGGAAGAAACAACAAAGACCAATAATAAGTCCATTCGATAGAGGAAAATATTATAGTGGCCAATTTCAAGTGATATCATGGATCGAAGACAATGCTTACAAGATTCGAGGTCGAATCATTTTCAAGAAGGGGAGGATGATGCGGCCCAACATATGAAGATCCATTAAGAATACTAATTGGGCCAATCACAAGGCCCAAGTCCAAACAATTAAGGCAACTCTTCATTGGTGATGTTCAAAGATGGTGGAAATCCAAGTCAAGCCCATTTGCAAAATATGAAGAATAACTCAAGACTTTTTTATAATTGTTTAAGTGCTGATTTTGGTGATTAAATTAGGCCCAAATCAGCCCTATTATTTTTGGTCATCATTAATTTAAATTGTTTGGCATAAAAGAGAAAACACTAGTTGTATTTAGAAAGGATTCCTTAAATCCTATTCTAATAAAACTCTATTTACTTGTTTTCTAGATTAGGTTTTAGGACTCTTTTTCCCATTGTATTTAGATTACAATGCTGCCCTATACCTATAAATAGGGCACATCCATATCAGGTTTTAGACAGGCTTTAATTCAATAAAATTCTTAAGTTTTTCTTTACACTTGTGTAAGAAACCTTATGGCTAATTGTGGACACAATTAGTGGTTAGTCGTGGACTCGACTAGCAAATTGATTCGTGGACTCGAATCATCTTACTTCTTCAGCCCTAGATTTAGGTCCGTGGACTCGTTCTTGAATCGAAGGAAACTAGATCCGACTCTAGTTGATTGAAGATTGCAACATTGAGGTACTTGAAGCTACAATGGGATTCTTCCAAGTCTTTGGAGGATTCGAGACGAAGGGTTTCTCGTGAGGTTTAAGGTATTTTCGATCCATCTCTATCTTTACATGAGAGCAATTCTTGGGACAATACTCATCTTATTTGAATCTTGGACTAGGTTCATATCAATTTGGTATTCAGAGCCTAGGTTTATCTCATTATCATTAGAAATTTGGTTTCTTTGGTTCCCTAGGTTTATCTCGTTCTTATCTTACATACTACTTTTATTCGTGTCTTATTCATTAAAACCCCCAAAAAATTTTCCTTTGCATTCTTGATTGTGTTCTGGAATCTTGATACATGTTGTCCAGTTTCTTGAAAAACAATCCAGAAAAAGTTTTCCTTTTTTACCATCCAATATCAACGAGACCTCACACCTCCTAAGCACCATATTATCACACATTCTGTCAGGAAAACAACCCCATATCACCCTTACCTATATCCAAAGCTCATTTACGCGCAATCACGTCGCAATCACACCCTGTCCAGATTTCCGCGTTCTGTGACCAGTTTCAAAGAATGACCTATATCTCGAGATCCACCGGTTAGTTTTATCTGAAATTTTGATATGTTTTAGATCTCTTCTGGGGCGTTCTATTGATATATTATTCACTTTCTAATTCCTTACGGCCATTGAGATATTGATCTTCGAAGTAAGGACAGAGTTTCTGTTTTTCTGGGTGATTCTTGAAATTCTTGGTTCTGTTTTGAAGGGGTTGTGTGGATCCTCTTGTTCCGAAATTTTTTTTGATATTTACAGTAATTATTTGGAGGTTATTTATCAAAAAAATCAAAAAAAAATCAAGAAAGTTGAAAAAAAAAAGCAAAAAAGAGAAAGCAATAAAGAAGAAGAATAAGGTTGGGGAAAGAATTTGGCTGGTAGGAGAATTTTGGAGGGACAAGGAAGGGGAAAAGTATAAGGTTGGAAGGAGTTTTTTTAATGATTCCTAATTGGTTGTGGTACACGTGAACCCATTTTATATTCTATTTGTCTCTATCTCTTGATATTGGTCTTGCATATCTTTCTGCCATACTTCCTTCTTTGGTTTCCTTTTTTTCTTTCAAATCTTGCTTAGTTTCTTTGCTTGTATTGTCCCTTTTTCTTTGTTTTCTTGCCTCTCATTTTATTACCTACCTCGCGATACACCTTACTCTCAAAGGCTTGTGAAGTTTTCCAAGGTACGTTTTCTTTGAACTTTGAGGTTGAATCCATACCAACTTGAGTTCCGGACTAGAATTTTCCTTTTTGGAAAAAGGCTTGTGAGAGTATCTGCCACCTTGAGCGATACACGAGTGGAGTGTGTATTTGTAAGAGTGTGTAGTGCTCCCCCAGAGCCATATAATCCACCTCTTACCTGCGAGCTGAGAATAGTGAGGGAGTGAGCCAACTTTTTGGCTTCACTAACGTGATTACTCACACATCTTCTTGTTTTTTTAGATATTTTGTTTCCTATACAGATGGCTGATCAAGTTCCAAACTTTCCCCAGACTTTAGAACAAAAGATAGACAGGTTTACTCAAACGAATGAATAATTTGGAGCAACGCTCACAGCAAGTGCAACCACCACACAATGATGAGCGACACCTGCCACCAGTAGGAAGAGTGGATCCTATATGTCAAAGGATCCAGCAGCGTAATGCGGAGTTGGGAAACATTAAACATGAAATTCCTAACTTCACCGGTGAGAAAGGACCTACCGAATACATAGAATGGGAGAATGCTGTTGAAACTCTTTTTTATTTAATGCAATATTCTGATCTTACAAAAATTAGGATAGTTGCTACATCTTTTAAGGCGTATGCATTATCTTGGTGGCGAAAAAGAAATATAGAAAGAGTTGCTAATTTTATTCCCTATGAATCTTGGGTTCAAGTGAGGGAAGATATGCGCCTAACTTTTCGTCCTAAATCTTTTTTCTATGATCTTGAAAGAAAATTGCAGGGAACGGTGCAAGGAAAAAAGTCAGTTGATGAGTACTACCAAACTACAAATATTTTGCTTAAACAGGGAGAACATACATGAAGAAGAGACAAAAACTGTTGCTCGTTTCGTACATGGATTGAACTTAGAAATTCGATGTGGAATGAGTATTCAGAGATATGACACCCTTTATGATGCCTTGTATGCTGCATGTGAATCTGAGGCAAAAATCAAAGAGATGAAATTGTACAAGTCCAACAATGGTGCATCAAGATGGAACAACACAAGTTCCACCCTAAAGGCGTGATGAACATCCCCTCCAAGAGATGATTCACAAGAAAAGGTAAGTGAGGCAGTGAGGCCTCAACATGATAGAGAATTGATTTGTTATAGATGTAATGGGAGAGGCCACATAGCTCGTGATTGCCCTAACAAAAGGGTAGCTAAGATAACAAAACAATCTGAAAATTTTGCTTCTTGTCTTGAATATAAGTCTAAGGATGAGGTATGTGACCATTTTGAAACTCTCATGAACATGTTGAGGGAGAACCATTCATACCTTTAGATTCTGATTCTAAATATGTTGCTAGTGAGTCTAGTCATACTGTTGTTGTTAAGGAGGTTTTGAAATGTTCACCCTTTAAAAGAAGATGAGTCTCAAAGAGAAAATATATTTTGTACTAAAGGGTCAATGTAAGAGAATGCTTGTGCTATGGTAATAGATTCTAGAAGTTGCACAAATGTGGCTAGTGCAACTATGGTTAAATTTCTTCAGTTACCTTTGCTTAATCATCTAAATCCTTATTGTTTGCAATGGTTAACTGATGTAGGAGAAGCTAGAGTAACCAAACAGGCTCTTATTCCTTTATCTATTAACAGTTACTCTGATGAAATCTTGTGTGATAATATCCCAATGCAGGATGCTCATATCTTGTTAGTAGACCATGGCAATTTGACAGAAAATAAGTTATGATGGAATGAGGAACACTTATGTGGTTTCACATGAATGGAGTTACATATGTCTTGCCTCGTTTGTATCTTAAACAAGTAGAAGAAATTCAATTGACATTGATGCAAGCTCTCAAACCAGCATCAAAGGAAGAAATAAAAGAGAGAAAAGTGGAACCTCCATGTTTGGAATTGCAATCACCACTCCAATCTTCTATTTCCGTTTGTAGCCAACAAAGGGACCACAATCAGTGATACAGTGGAAAGGACCAGCCCAAGGTGTCAAAGTGCAACCTCTCTTGGTAACTACAAAGGATATTAAGCAAGAGAAAAGAAGGGGAGTAACTATTTACTCATTTTTATTTCAAAAGCATGCATTAAAATTCTCTAGATTTGTTTGTCATGTTTCTATTAATGAGCCTCCTTGCTAGATGTGTTAGAATTTGTTTGGCGTCCATACATCCGAGATTCCTTAATTTTGATTTTACTAAAAATTTTATTTGATAGAGATAAGGAATCACTGGGAAGTTATAAGGCACATTTGAAAACTTCTTATTGAAATACTACTTGCTCAAGGGGTTTTCTTTCAAAGTCAATGAGATTGGCACTTTTTGCTTGGATTTGAGCAATGATTTAATTATTGATTCACATAAGGGACAATTTGATTTTTCCAAAGAGTGATGATGTTTTGCATGGATATTTTCATTGGCCAAAGAAGAAAAAAGATGTAGAATCTTATGTTCATAATTGTGCTACTTACCACCACAATGCCATCTAAATCATTACTTGATATTTTCATGCATTTTGTGTTTGGTTTAGCCTTAAGCTCTAGGCGGAAAGATTTTGTGCTTATTGACAATTCGAACAAGATGCATAAATTTAATATGTCTCATTTTGTTGAATTATTACCATCCAGAATGTTTAAATTCCCTGATGTGTCATTAGACTTAATTGCCTTACTTGTTGATTGTAGGATGATGATTGGAGCGACTCATGTCAAGCATCCCAAGAAAAAGTTCCATGAGCGTGATAAACAGAAAGTGAGCTTGCTACTTTGTCTTTCACTGAAGATTTGGATTCGAGGACGAATCCTTTTCAAGAATGGGAGAATAATAGGAACCAGTACACATGGAATCCAGAAAGGGTAAATAGTGGGCTCATCACAAGGCCCATAACTACGACCTTAAAACATCATTGGTGGAAGAAAACAACAAAGACCAATAATAAGTCCATTCGATAGAGGAAAATATTATAGTGGCCAATTTCAAGTGATATCATGGATCGAAGACAATGCTTACAAGATTCGAGGTCGAATCATTTTCAAGAAGGGGAGGATGATGCGGCCCAACATATGAAGATCCATTAAGAATACTAATTGGGCCAATCACAAGGCCCAAGTCCAAACAATTAAGGCAACTCTTCATTGGTGATGTTCAAAGATGGTGGAAATCCAAGTCAAGCCCATTTGCAAAATATGAAGAATAACTCAAGGCTTTTTTATAATTGTTTAAGTGCTGATTTTGGTGATTAAATTAGGCCCAAATCAGCCCTATTATTTTTGGTCATCATTAATTTAAATTGTTTGGCATAAAAGAGAAAACACTAGTTGTATTTAGAAAGGATTCCTTAAATCCTATTCTAAATAAAACTCTATTTACTTGTTTTCTAGATTAGGTTTAGGACTCTTTTTCCCATTGTATTTAGATTACAATGCTGCCCTATACCTATAAATAGGGCACATCCATATCAGTTTTAGACAGGCTTTAATTCAATAAAATTCTTAAGTTTTTCTTTACACTTGTGTAAGAAACCTTATGGCTAATTGTGGACACAATTAGTGGTTAGTCGTGGACTCGACTAGCAAATTGATTCGTGGACTCGAATCAATCTTACTTTCTTCAGCCCTAGATTTAGGTTCGTGGACTCGTTCTTGAATCGAAGGAAACTAGATCCGACTCTAGTTGATTGAAGATTGCAACATCGAGGTACTTGAAGCTACATGGGATTCTTCAAAGTCTTTGAGGATTCGGGACTAAGGTTTCTCGTGAGGTTTAAGGTATTTTGATCCATCTCTATCTTTGCATTGAGGGTAATCTTGGGACAATATTCCATCTTTATTTGAACCTTGGACTAGGTTCATATCAGAGGCAAAACTAAAGAAAAAGGATCGTTCGTTCGTCCTTACGTCATAATGAAGTCTCAAACAAGAATAATCGCTCGAAGTCGAGAATCCTTAACCCTATTCTAGCCAAACCCCTTTCCTTCCCTTGTCTATCGAATACCATTTCGTTGAGAAATCCACTCTACCGTTCCAAATCTCATTCTTGATTCCTTATTTCAAATGATACTATAAAAAGTGGCAACCTTATTTCCTAAGTTGCAACTTTGAAAACTTTGATCCTATTTCCCAAATTAAACTTGTCCTCTTGTTTGAAACCCGAATCGTCGACTCTCTTTATCCTTTAAACCCAATCGTTCCAAAAACCCAGTATACATAGATATATAATTATATATTTTCCCCATAGAATACCTTCTCTATATGACCACCGTACTAGTATTGACTCGTTATCCCCGTAATGATTTCTAAGCTTCGGGGACGAAGCTTCTTGTGAGAGGGGGAGGGTGTAACACCCCGTGTTACGGCCTTCAATCCCGAATTAATTATTTAATTAATCCCGTTAATAATAATTAAAAATGATTTAATTTTGGTTAGGGCTCCTTTAATTAATTAATGTGGTCCACCATGGATCGTGGACCCTTTTACTAGTTAGATTCTAATTAGGAATCCTAGACCTATATATCTGTTAGGAATAAAAAAAAGTAGGCCTTTACTATTCAGATTCCGATTAGGATTCCTGATTCTATAAATAGGGGATTAGAAAGCAATTAGAACCCTTACCACCCATAGTTATATTACACGAAAATATTCCCAAGAGATTCCCCACCACCAAGCCTAGGGAGATCAATCAGAGGGAAATCTTAGAGAAAAACCTTAATAGCCAAGGGAGGATTAATTAAGGCTAAGAGGTAACCCATGTCTCAACAAAACCTATTTTCCTTGCTATATCTTATTCATTGGCTCTTTTGATATATGATTCTGTGCTTGAGTCTTGATAAAGCTTTGCCTAAGGTTTATATTGTGTTTATGTGATAATCTTGATATTCTTGATACTATGATTAATTATATGGACGATCTTGTAGTTTGATTATGTCTACAACCCTAGGGTTATAACTTGGATTTTGTATTATTCTATTCTTGGTATATTTGGGTGGGATTTCGCATGATCGGGTGTTGAGTCTAGCCCAGAACTTGTGTTTAGGACTTTGCATATAGATTTCTTGATGTTCTTGTGAGTCCAGATGTCCCTGGATCGTTATATGGTTTATGTTGAGTCTTGGCATGTTTAGGAATCGTGTTAGGATGTATTTGGTGTGATTCTTGGTTTAATTCCGTTAATTGAATACGTGGTGTTGTCGTTATATGTTTGAATGTGTTTGAACATGGTTTCGGGTTCCACGAGAGATCCCGGAACCAAAAGTTGCCTGTGTATCAGTGAGGGTAGGTGGGGGGACTGACCACTCGCAACCTACCCGCTGCCCACATTCACTGTTCCAGCGGGTAGCCGGCGGGCGGTGGTCTGCCTGCCGGCCTCCCGCTGGAATAGTACCCGGCCACCGGCGGGTGGCTGGCGGGTGGTCTTCCACCCGCCACCTACCCGCTAGAATTCCGACGTCGTTTATGGTGTTTTGTTTCCCTGTGTCCCGTTGTACCCCGTTTGTCGTGTATGAGTCTCGTTTGGTGTTTTCGGCATCGTTCTAAAATTTTATGTGTGATATGTGTCGTTGTTGTTGTGTCTTGCTTGTTACGTGATTATGTGTTGATTGATTGATGATGATGAGTATCGTGGTCATTGTGCAACGGCCAGTGTGACTGATGATGATAATGATGATGATGATGAGATTGTGATTGGTGGAAAATAAACTATTGGCGGTTGGCACCACTTGTGCCCGGTCATTGTACTAAAGGTACAGGCCATAGCGGTGACTGTGCTAAATGCACACACCCACCTTCGACTAGCTTTCCGTTGAGCATGTGTTAGGTTATAAGTGCTGCAGTGTCATGTTAGAGCTACATGCGCTAACCCCTTGATATTGGGACTAGAGGTGCAGATGATTGAATGGCACTGCGGCACCATCTTGATATGTTGGTGGTTGAAAGGTGGGTACGTCGGTGGGGGCATGTAGTTGCCCGGAGGCATAAGGGGTGAGGATATAAGGGTGGCCTAGAGGTATAGGTTGAAACTCATATAAGGACGGAGGGGAGTTATACGGTTGGAACTTGGTATAAGGTTGAGGACGATTTGTGTGCTTTGTTGACTACTTGCTAATTGATTGTATTGAATGCCTTAGTTATTTGCATGCTTATTTGCCTATTATGTCTTGCATTGCATGGTTAGGGTGTCTATTAGCTCTTATGATTATTCTATGACATTGAATCTGTTAATATGTGTTTAGTGTTGATCTTGGATTTAAACTAGAGTTTCGTAAGTTTATATGTATTCCAGTTTCAAAATGAGTTTCTTATATCTACCTATATTGTACTTAATGCGTTGGAGTGGGTTACCAGCATTATTCGTTGATGGTTGTTACACCGAATGTTTTTCAGGGATAGTTGAGTGGCTTCGGAGTGCGCAAGTTGGATTCGTGGACTTAGTTTAGATAGTTCTAGCTTGGATGAGATGGCTTGCGTGCCTTGATTTATATTTGGGTATTAATTACGCTTTGTTAGTTAGTTTAGCCTGTGCATCTGAGTTCTCTAGCTCAGGTGTGGCATAGCACCCGACTATCATGTTTAGTTTATGCCCTGTTCGTGAATTAATAATATATTTGCCTTTATTCCATAAGCTTTAAAAGTTTTGAAAATTAGGGGTGTTACACCTCCACCGCAACGATATCTACCATGTCGGAGAGGGACAATATATAACCCTCGAGGAGGTTTGCCTTAAACCCCTAGAAGAGCAACGAGTGCTAGTGGATCAATTAGTTATCTCAAACAAGAAAATGAAGCGGGCAATGCAAGAAAGCGAGGATTAGGGGGGCAAGAAGAGGAAAGTGAGCCAAGCCAATCGGAACCCGCGCAAGAAAGGGGAAACACAGAGGATCGGTATGAGAGGTCCACCAACGAGCGCATCCTCATGCAACTCTTGAGGCAGAATCGGATCATGGATGAGGGATTCCCATCCTTGATTCTCGCGATGAGCTCGTTGGACAGGAGAGTGGCAGCGATTGAGACCATGCTTTTCGCACATGGAGTTTCAAGCTCGGGAGCTGGAAATCAAGGTACGCCTAAATTTCAAACATTACTTGCCCGCTGCCTTGATCCATCCCCACCTTACACTTGGTAGATGACAAACATGAGCTGCATTTCCCTAATTTAAGGGCCAAACTGCATAACACCTAGTAACGAGAGAAGTGATCTGTGTCTGAGCATAATTCCGTTAACATATAATTAAAAAGGATTTAATTAAACTAGCATTCCCATTAATTAATTAGTATGGTCCACAATGGATCATGGACCCTTATCCTAAATCAAGTCTTTAATTCAATTAGGAATAGGGAAAGTGGGCCTTTACTATTCAGATTCTAGTTAGGACTCCTAAATCTATATATAGGGGATTAGAAAGCATTTAGAAACCCTACCACTATCAATTCCACCACGCGAGACATTCCTCGAGGAAACCTAGCAAAGGAATTCCCCCACCGGACCTAGGAAGATCCATTCAAAGAAGATCTTAAGGAAGAACCTTAGTAGCCAAGGACATTGAGTAGGGATAAGAGGTAACCCATGGCTTACAAAACCTATTTTCCTTGTTATATCTTGATTATTGGCTCCTTTGATAATTGTGTGTATGATTCTGTGATCGAGTCTTGATAGAGCCTCATCTAGGGTTTATGATTGTGTTTATTTGATAATCTTGATGATCTTGATGTTGTGATTGATTATATGTGTGATCTTGTATTTAATTATGTCTAGAGCTTGTCCCTAGGGTTTATATCGTGAATCTCGTGTTATGATATTCTTGGTATTATTGGGTGGGTTTCTGCATGTTCGGGTGTTGACTCTAGCCTAGGATTTGTCTTTAGGGCCTTGCATATAGATTTCTTGATGTTCTTGTGGTTGCGGATGCTCTTGAACCGTTATGTGATTGATTTCGAGTCTTGGCATGATTAGGAATCGTGTTAGAACGTAATTGGAATGATTCTTGGGTTAATCTTCGTTAATTGAATCCGTGGTGTTGTTGTTACATGTTAGAATGTGTTTGGACATGGTTTTGAGTTCCGCGAACGAACCCCTAGCCGGAATTATATCTTTGTACCAGTGGGTGGTAGGTTGGGGAGACGAGTCCCCACCACATACCCGTTGCCCGTACTGCCCGGTTCCAGCGGGTAGCCGGCGGGTAGGCGACTGCCCGCCAGGCACCAGCTGGAATGGAGCGCCCACGACCCACCGCCCACCCGCTGGAATGTGGGTGAGTGGTGGGGTGTTTTTCCCCGTTTGAAGTTTCCCCGTTTCCTGTCGTGTTTCGTTGTACCCCGTTTGACGTGTATGAGTCTCATTTGATGTTCTGAATACCGTTCTAGGAATTTATGTGTCGTACGTGTCGTTGTTATTGTGTCTTGATTGTTATTGATTGATTATATGTTGATTGATTGAATGATGATGGGTATCGTGGTCATTGCGCAATGATTGATGTGACTGATGATGATGAGGTTGTGATTGGTGGAAATGAATTGTTGGCGAAAAGCTCAACGAGTGCTCGGTTATCGTGCTAAAGGCACGGACCACCCCTTAGACTTGCTGGCTAAAGGCTTGGGTCAGTGTATAAGCGTCGCGGTGTCATGTTAGAGCTATATGCGCTAACCCTTTTGTATTGGTACTAGAGGTACGGACCATGCGAATAACACTTCAGTGCTACCATGTTGGTGGACTTGTTGGTGGTTACGGAGTGGGGCATGTAGTTGCTCCGGAGGAATAAGGAAGGTGGGATAAGGGTGGCCTGGAGTTACAGGTTAGAACTGAAATGAGGATGGAGTGGAGTGAAAAGGTTGGAACTTGGAATAAGGTTGGAAGATGGTTTGTGTGACTTGATGATTACTGGTTAATTGATTATCTTTGAATCCCTTTGTTGTCTCTATTTGCTATTTATGAGCTTATTCGTCTATTCTGTCTTGTATTGTGTTCTTAGGACGCATGCTAGTCTTTATAATTGTTCTGTAATGTCGAGTCTGTTGTTGTGTCTCAAGTCTTGTTCTTTGTTTAAAACTAGAGTTGCTTAGGTTATATATATGTATTCCGGTTTCAAAATGATTTTCTTATATCTACATATATTGTACTTAACGCGTGGGAGTGGGTTACTCAGCATTATTCGCTGACGGTTGCTACGATATGTTTTTCAGGTGATGATCATTAGTTGAGGAGCGCACTAGATGGACTCGTAGTCTTAGTCTAGTTAGTCCTAGATACAGTAGCCGCCCTGCGTGCCGTGGATTGTACTTTGTTTATCAACTTATGGATTACACCTGCCTGGATAGTCTTAGCCTGTGCATCTAGGTTCTCAAACCTAGATGTGCATAACACCACAACAATCATGTTTTGTTTATGCTCTGTTTGGATAATTATTATTAATCTGCCTTTAAATGTTTTAAAAATTAGGGGTGTTACAACGCCGATGATGGGAAGTCGCCGGTAGTTCGAGTCCTCTCTGACAACTAGGATGTGTTGTTTGAACCGGGAACAAAAGCCATATCGGATTATCATAACTTATTCTCTCTTCTTTAATTTAATATAAATAGGAGTTTGAAATTAGCTTTCAATGTCATCAATTCATAACAAAAAATTTCCTTACAACTCATGTATAGCATTCTCTTTATTATTCTCTTTTGTCTTTATACAATTGAGTTTTATTTCATCATTTATCATTTTTATAATTTCTCAGCTTCTAACCCCTCCTAAATTTCTCCTCCCATATTTCTCCTCTTGATGTAGCTCTTTCATTTGGTGACCATGAATATGCTAACTAAGCACAAAATAATTAGGGGTATATACCATTACTCTCTCAAATTAAATAACTTTTATTTTTACATAATTCTCAATTGTTCGATTATTTGCTTCTTTATTATCCTGCTATATTTCTAACAAGTGGTATCAGATTGGTTTAATTGATAATTATTTATGAAGATGTCAACTGTCACAGATTGGTTTATTATGCTATATTCCACTATATTCCTAACAAGTGGCATTAGATCAGTTTATTTGGAAGGTCCATATGAAAGTCGTTCTTACCCAGAACAGTTTGAAGAAAGCACTAGCCGACGGGAAGAAAAAGGAATCGGTTGCAATGACAGATGAAGAGTGGGAAGGTTTGGATGACAAGGCATGTTTGTTAGTGTTTTTTTATGTAAGAAAAAAAACCCCAACATATAATTGGTGATATTATTATGGCAAATTAAGATAGGCTTTAGCTTGGTGTCTGTTTGTCCTTAAAGAAGACTGACTGATCAGTACAATCAACAGACGCACTGCTAGAACAAGCCTCTGAAGATCTGATAAAGGAAAGGTTTCTAAAAAGATGGGACGCATTTTCAAGATGACAGTTTTGGAAACAGTATCGGCGGTTCAACGTGAAAGGTATGGACCGAATTTTAAAGATTTCTTTATTCACAAAAAGTCCTACCATCTACAACCAGAGATATTTATGGAGAGTGTCCAAATCAAAGAAGTATATGCATCCTCATTCGTTCGAGAATTAGGGTTGCATTGAAAAAAGCCACAACACTCTATACTAAATAGAATACACATATCTGGTTGTTATGCCTCTTCTCAAGACAATAAGTTCTTGGTGATTATGAAGAAGAACTTGAGAAGTATCAATGTTTCTTAAACGATAGGACGCGAAGATCACTTAGTTGTGGGAACAACGTGGGATTGCGTCATTGAAGTGGACTGCATCAGAGTTAGCTCTCCAATTGAAGGGATTTCATTGGACTTCTGCAAGCGTGGCTCTCCGACTTCAACAATCCACCAAACCTTTGTAGACTGGGTACTGACCTTGTGTGGGGCACTTGGTGAGATTGTTCTTTTCTCTACCTTTGTACATTGGATCATGAGTTAGTGGATTGGACGCCTCGGTGATCGTCCCCCAGATGTAGATACACACTGTATCGAACTGGGTAAACAAACATATGTGTTGATTTACTTTCTGTCGTAGTCTTCCACTTTTAAATTAATCTGCATTCTATCTAGATGACTGGTCAATTAAGTATCCGAGTCAGTCAGTTCAGTTTTCTGGTTGCTAGAAACTAAATCAATATTCTTGTACTGAGAATATGCAAAATTACAATGTTTAATTGTTCAACTGTGCTTATCTAAAGAAGTTCTACGTGAGGTGGTAAGTGAGAAGACTGCATTAGAATTATGGTCCAAGATAGAATCGCTTTAAATTACCAAATCTGTGGCGAAAAACCTACGCTTGAAGGAGAGGTTGTACACAGTTCGTATGACGGAAGGTACTACAACTTCTATTAAGTTTCACTTGGATGAATTCAATTCTATTTTATTGGACTTGAATAATATTGATGTTACAGATGATGCGGCCCAACATATGAAGATCCATTAAGAGTACTAATTGGGCCAATCACAAGGCCCAAGTCCAAACAATTAAGGCAACTCTTCATTGGTGATGTTCAAAGATGGTGGAAATCCAAGTCAAGCCATTTGCAAAATATGAAGAATAACTCAAGGCTTTTTTATAATTGTTTAAGTGCTGATTTTGGTGATTAAATTAGGCCCAAATCAGCCCTATTATTTTTGGTCATCATTAATTTAAATTGTTTGGCATAAAAGAGAAAACACTAGTTGTATTTAGAAAGGATTCCTTAAATCCTATTCTAAATAAAACTCTATTTACTTGTTTTCTAGATTAGGTTTAGGACTCTTTTTCCCATTGTATTTAGATTACAATGCTGCCCTATACCTATAAATAGGGCACATCCATATCAGTTTTAGACATGCTTTAATTCAATAAAATTCTTAAGTTTTTCTTTACACTTGTGTAAGAAACCTTATGGCTAATTGTGGACACAATTAGTGGCTAGTCGTGGACTCGACTAGCAAATTGATTCGTGGACTCGAATCAATCTTACTTTCTTCAGCCCTAGATTTAGGTTCGTGGACTCGTTCTTGAATCGAAGGAAACTAGATCCGACTCTAGTTGATTGAAGATTGCAACATCGAGGTACTTGAAGCTACATGGGATTCTTCAAAGTCTTTGAGGATTCGGGACAAAGGGTTTCTCGTGAGGTTTAAGGTATTTTGATCCATCTCTATCTTTGCATTGAGGGTAATCTTGGGACAATACTCCATCGTTATGTGAACCTTGGACTAGGTTCATATCAATTTGGTATCAGAGCCTAGGTTTATCTCATTTTTATCTTACATACTACTTTTTTTTCGTGTCTTATTCATAAAAAACCCTAAAAAAATTTCCTTTGCATTCTTGATTGTGTTCTTGAATCTTGATACATGTTCTCCAGTTTCTTGAAAAATAATCCTGAAAGAGTTTTCCCTTTTTCCCGTCCAATATCAACGAGACCTCACACCTCCTAAGCACCATATTACCATATATTCTGTCAAGAAAACAACCCCATCTCACTCTTACCTATATCTAAAGCGCATTTACGCGCAATCACGTCGCAATCACACCCTGTCCAGATTTCCGCATTCTGTGACCAGTTTTAAAGAATGATCTATATCTCGAGATCCACTGGTTAGTTTTATCTGAAATTTGGATATGTTTTAGATCTCTTCTGGGGCGTTTTATTGATATATTATACACTTTCTAATTCCTTACGGTCATTGAGATATTGATCTTCGAAATAAGGGCAGCGTTTCTGTTTTTCTGGGTGATTCTTGAAATTCTTGATTTTGTTTTGAAGTGCTTGTGTGGAACCACTTGGTCTGAAATTTTTGGTGATATTTAAAGTAATTATTTGGAGGTTATTTATCAAAAAAATTAAAAAAAAAATCAAGAAAGTTGAAAAAAAAAAAGCAATAAAGAAGAAGAATAAGGTTGGGGAAAGAATTTGGCTGGTAGGAGAATTTTGGAGGGACAAGGAAGGGGAAAAGTATAAGGTTGGAAGGAGTTATTGATAGATTCCTAATTGGTCTCTATCTTTTGATATTGGTCTTGCACATCTTTCTGCCATACTTCCTTCTTTAGTTTCCTTTTTCTTTCAAATCTTATTTAGTTTCTTTGCTCGTATTGTCCTTTTTCTTTGCTTCTTGCTCTCAATTTTATTACCTATCTCGCGATACACCCTTACTCTCAAAGGCTTGTGAAGTTTTCCAAGGTACGTTTTCTTGAACTTTGAGGTTGAATCCATATCAACTTGAGTTCTGGACTAGAATTTTCCTTTTTGGAAAAAGGCTTGTGAGAGTATCTGCCACTTGGAGTGATACACGAGTGGAGTGTGTGTTTGTAAGAGTGTAGTGTACCCCCAGAGCCATATAATCCACCTCTTACCCGTGAGCTGAAAATAGAGAGGGAGCGAGCCAACTTTTTGGTTTCACTAACGTGATTACTCACACATCTTCTTGTTTTTAGATTTTTTTTTTCCTATACAGATGGCTGAACAAGTTCCAAACCTGCCCCAGACATTAGAACAAAAGATAGACAGGTTACTCAAACGAATGAATAATTTGGAGCAACGCTCACAGCAAGTGCAACCACCACACAATGATGAGCGATACCTGCCACCAGCAGGAAGAGTGGATCCTAGATGGCAAAGGATCCAGCAGCGTAATGCGGAGTTAGGAAACATTAAACATGAAATTCCTAACTTCACTGGTGAGAAAGGACCTACCGAATACATAGAATGGGAGAATGCTGTTGAAACTCTTTTTTATTTAAAGCACTATTCTGATCTTACAAAAATTAGGCTAGTTGCTACATCTTTTCAGGGGTATGCTTTGTCTTGGTGGCGAAAAAGAAATAGAGAGAGAGTTGCTAATTTTATTCCCTATGAATCTTGGGTTCAAGTGAGGGAAGATATGCGCCTAACCTTTCGTCCTAAATCTTTTTTCTATGATCTTGAAAGAAAATTGCATGGAACCGTGCAAGGAACAATGTCAGTTGATGAGTACCACCAAACTATAAATATTTTGCTTGAACAGGGAAACGTACATGAAGAAGAGGCAAAATCTATTGCTCGTTTCGTACATGGATTGAACTTAGAAATTCGATGTGGAATAAGTATTCAGAGATATGACACCCTTTATGATGCCTTGTATGCTGCACGTGAATCTGAGGCAAAAATCAAAGAGATGAAAATGTACAAGGCCAACAATGGTGCATCAAAATGGAACAACACTTGTTCTACCTCTCAAAGACGTGATGAACGTCCTCTTCCAAGAGATGATTCACGAGACAAAGGTAAAGAAAAGGTAAGTGAGGCAGTGAAGCCTCAACGTGATAGAGAATTGATTTGTTATAGATGTAATGGGATAGGCCACATAGCTCGTGATTGCCCTAACAAGAGGGTAGTTAAGATAACAACAGAATCTGAAAATTTTACTTCTTGTCTTGAATATAAATCTGAGGATGAGGTTTGTGACCATTTTGAAACCCCCAATGAACATGTTGAGAGAGAACCATTCATACCTTTAGATTCTGATTCTAAATATGTTGATAGTGAGTCTAGTCATACTGTTGTTGTTAAGGAGGTTTTGAATGTTCACCCTTTAAAAGAAGATCATTCTCAAAGAGAAAATATATTTTGTGCTAAAGGGTCAATTAGAGAGAATGCGTGTGCTATGGTAATAGATTCTAGAAGTTGCACAAATGTGGCTAGTGCAACTATGGTTAAATTTCTTCAGTTACCTTTGCTTAATCATCCAAATCCTTATTGTTTGCAATGGTTAACTGATGCAGGAGAAGCTAGAGTAACCAAACAGGCTCTTATTCCTTTATCTATTAACAGTTACTCTGATGAAATCTTGTGTGATAATATCCCAATGCAGGTTGCTCATATCTTGTTAGGTAGACCATGGCTATTTGACAGAAAAATAAGTTATGATGGAATGAGGAACACTTATGTGTTTCACATGAATGGAGTTACATATGTCTTGCCTCGTTTGTATCCTAAACATGTAGAAGAAATTCAATTGACATTTATGCAAGCTCTCAAACCAGCATCAAAGAAGGAAGAAATCAAAGAGAGAAAAGTGGAACCTCCATGTTTGGAATTGCAATCACCACTCCAATCCTCTAACTCAGTTTGTAGCCAAACAAAGGGACCGCAATCAGTGATACAGTGGAAAGGACCAGCCCAAGGTGTCAAAGTGCAACCTCTCTTGGTAACTACAAAGGATATTAAGCAAGAGAAAAGAAGGGGAGTAACTATTTACTCACTTTTATTTCAAAAGCATGCATTAAAATTCTCTAGATTTGTTTGCCATGTTTCTATTAATGACCTACTTGCTAGATGTATTAGAAATTTGTTTGCCTCCATACATCCAAGATTCCTTAATTTTGATTTTACTAAAACTTTATTTGATAGAGATAAGGAATCACTTGGAAGTTATAAGGCACATTTGAAAACTTCTTATGGCAAATACCACTTGCACAAGGGGTTTTGGTTCAAAGTCAATGGGATTGACACTTTTTGCTTTGTTTTGGGCAATGATTTAATTGTTGATTCACATAAGGGACATTTTGATTTTCTAAAGAGCAATGATGTTTTGCATGAATATTTTCATTGGCCAAAGAAGAAAAAAGATGTAGAATCTTATGTTCAGAATTGTGCTACTTACCACCATAATACATTTAAATCATTACTTGATATTTCCATGAATTTTCTGTTTGATTTTACCTTAAGCTCTAGGAGGAAAGATTTTGTGCTTATGGACAATTCAAACAAGATGCATAAATTTAATATGTCTAATTTTGTTGAATTATTACCATCCAGAATGTTTAAATTCCCTGATGTGTCATTAGACTTAATTGCCTTACTTGTTGATTGTAGGATAATGATTGGAGTGACTCATGTCAAGCATCCCAAGAAAAAGTTCCATGAGCGTGATAAAACAGAAAGTAGCAGTAAAAAAATATAGATCATAGTCCAAAGGATGTAAGTCCAACGAATCCTATAAGTACTGTAAGAAGCATGGGCTTTATGTGACTGGATGCTTCAAATTGAAGAATAAGCAAGAGAGAGAAAAGAAGTCCTCTAAAGCTGGTGTTGTTAAAAGTGATTCGGAGGGTGATGTTCTATTATTTGTTAGCTCCAGTGACAAACAGTGCGAAACCGAGTGGATTTTGGACTCTAGTTATACATTCCACATGTGTCCTCATAAAGACTGGTTCATCTCTCTGTAACTAGTTGATGGTGGAGTTATCTAGATGGGTAATAACATCCAATGCATGGTTAGCGGAATTGGAAGTGTTCAAATTAAAACTCATGATAACTTTGTCAGGACGCTTACTAATTCAATACATTCCTGATTAGAAACGGGACCTGATATTCTTGGGCACCATGGAATCTCTAGGGTGCAAGTACATAACCAAAGGTGGAGTTCTCATGAAAGCTTTTCATTCTAGAATCTTGTACGTATTGCATGACAGTACTGTGACAGGTTTAGTAGGAATATCCTCATCAATGTCTAATGCTGATCTCACTCATCTATATCATATGCGTCTTGGGCATAAGAGTGAGAAGTGCATGCATATCCTGAGTACGAAAGGCCTTTTGGGAGATTCAGGTACGAGTAAATTACAACTTTGTGACCATTGTGTTTTTGGAAAACAAAAGAGGGTTAGTTTCTCTTCTGATATATATCATATCAAAGATGTATTGGAATATATATATATATATATATATATATATATATATATATATATATATATATATATATTCTGATTAATGGGGACTGACTAATGTGAAGTCTCTAGGAAGTTGTAGATATTTTGTGTCTATTATTGATGATTTTTCAAATAAAGTCTAGGTATATTTTTTGAAACACAAAAATCAAGCATTTTTTATTTTCAAAAAGTGAAAAATGCATGTTGAGAATCAGACATGGGAAAAGGTTAAGAAGCATTCGAAAAATAATGTCTTGGAGTTCTGTGAGTTAGAGTTCAATGAGTTTTGTGCAACTAATGGAATTGCTAGGCACAAGACCTTGCCAGGTAAACCCCAGCAAAATGGTGTTGCCGAACATATGAATAGGACTCTGTTGGAGAGAGGTCGTTGTATGCTCTCTAATGTTGGGTTATGGAGATAGTGTGATATTTGGACCAAGGCTGTTTCTACCTCATGCTATTTGGTGAATAGATCTTTACATTCTACCAGAGGA
The DNA here is from genome assembly GCF_001879475.1 of Ipomoea nil. Classification (NCBI taxonomy): domain Eukaryota; kingdom Viridiplantae; phylum Streptophyta; class Magnoliopsida; order Solanales; family Convolvulaceae; genus Ipomoea; species Ipomoea nil. Next base: position 597,105 of record NW_017617705.1, on the reverse strand, counting down.
GGTTTGGTCAGGTAATCCTGTAGAATACTCTATCTTAAGAGCTTTTGGATGTCCTACATATACTCATTCCAATATGGGTAAATTAAACCCTAGAGACGACAAATGCATTTTTCTTGGTTATGCTTTTGAATCAAACGGGTATCGTATATGGTATTCTGATTCTAAAAAAATCATTCTGAGTTTAGATTACACTTTTGATGAAAATGCATTACATTTTTCTGGATCATTTCATGGCCACCACGAGGATCACATCTGTACCTTGGTGATTAATGTCCCATACCATTAATCGTGCAATCCAGGTACAGCCAACACACACGTCATCATAGGAATCAATCAATGAATCACAACAAAGATATGAAATCATACTCAATCAAGGAAGGATTATAATCTGACACCAACGATGATAAACACAAGTTATCATCCACTATATGAAAGAACAAACCACACACACTAGCATTTCAACATCAAACTAGCATTCTTATCAAACGGGTAAACCAAACATAGTTCCGAAGAACATACAAGACTCATCATGGTTCAACGAATCACAAGGTTGAACACTTAGCACGATTCAAGACACCAAATCCTACATGGATTCCTACCATTACATTCTAGACATACGAAACATCAAGAAGACACTCAAATAGCCCAACAAAAGAACATCGGGAAGTCAAAACATCAATTACCGAGTCAAAAGAATCACGGGGAACAAATTCCCAGCAACCAACATCATTGTACCCCGCGGGTGGGGCCACGGGTGGACCTCCACCCATGGTTCCACCCGCGGGTACCACTGTCCAACCACTTGTACCCCGCGGGTGGGGCGGTGGGTGGTGCATTACCCGCCGTTCCGCCCGCGGGTACACCTCTGTACCACAATTAATCGCTTCGGGGATTTTCAACACCAAGTCCAAATTCAAGTCCAAAACACCCAAAATTTCACAAAATACAACAATATGACTTGAATCAAAGGATTAGCCAAGCAGTGGCATACAAGAACCCTAATAACAAGCTCTAGATATGCATTCTCACAAGACAATGCGTCAAAACTCACATTTCAAAGCAAAAATCACAAGTCAAGAAATCATCATATAGGTACGAAAATAGATTTTGTAGAGCATGGGTTACCTCTTGTAGCCTACAACTTCACTTTTCACACCCTTACAAGCTTCAATTAAGGCTCTCCTTCAACTTCAACTTCACAAACACACCAAAAGACAACAAAGATTTCATCTTTAGAAAAAGACACCTTTAAAGGACCAAAGATCTTACCATCCTATATGCTGAAAATTAAGAAAGGTTGATTCTTGGAGGCCAACTTGAAGAATCTTGGAATGCCCAAACTTGGCTTGAAGAAGAAGCTAGCTATTTTATAGAGGGAAGGAGGAGCTTTTCTTTTTAGGGTGTTAGGGAAAAGAAATGAAAGATGACTCTAGGTTAGCTTGGGATACAAACATAAGGTGAAAAGTCTTCTTTGCCCTTACTAAAATGAGAAGTATAAGGATACAAGGGAACAATTCTTTAAGCTTAGAGTACAACTCCTTGACTTGGGTTGACTAGTCAATTTCTAGTCCCCAACTATTGAATTTTCAGGATTTTAGGAATAAATTATCAATTAAGCTAGGATTAATTACTTAATTAATCCTTAAATAGAATTTGGATTTTCGGGGTGTCACATCCTCTCCGCCTTAAAAGAAGCTTCGTCCCCGAAGCTTGGGTATGACGAATTCAAACAAAACGGCAACACGAAACAACAATGTGACAAGAGAATCAAGAACATCCTTTTGGTCAAAACTTTATGGATTCAAGAGATACAAAATGGTCAAGAAGTCATGGAATTGCAAGGTTGAAAGAAATAGCCAACAGAGTTTTTTGACCATAACAAACACTAAAGCCAAACATCATAGCCGAACTTTCTAATCAAAACCAAAGTCCTAAACAACTAGCTCCTGGTAACAACCCACAAAGCTAACTATCCAACGCAAGTAGCAGACAAGAAAGATCACACAAGGCAAACAACAAACAACTAACAAGCGGCAACAACCAACAAGGGAAGGGAAACGAGATTACCACAACTCCACACTAGAAGGACTCGCTCTCCGACTCTTCGGTGTCTTCACCGAACTCCTCATCCTCTTCTCTTCGGCTAGAGCTGGCCTCCATCTGGTCCAACCTCTGGTTAACCGCAACGAACTGCGTCTTCATAAAGGCAAAGCCCTCTTTTATCATCCTGTTTTGCTGGCGTAGAAGGGTGACCACACGCTCCTCATGTGTCATGGCGTCGTGTTCCCGCATGGTTCTAGCTTCCTTCCTTCTCCGATTTTCTTCGCTCTCCAAGTCACTCTCCTCAACCTCGGCAGCTTCTCCCGCATCCACATCCTCCTCTTGGCCCTCTTCTTCGTCATCTCCCACATCACCTCCGAAACTCTGAACCGCAAGGTTCAACTTCCCAATGGGAATCTTGAGATCAACAACCAACGCGTCTCTCTCCTTGGGGGTTTTCTTGGCAACTTCCTCAAGCGTGATGTACTCTCTGTCATCCAACTGAAACAAATTGCAACATCGCAGGTTGGTGGCATCCAACACCATTTTGCCCACTGGCTTCGCCACACAACCTTCAACACTTACACCTTTCATGGCAAAGATCCAACTCAAAACCATCCCGTACGGTAGACTCTTCTGGTTATGATCTCAACAAAAGACCATGTGTTGCAACATCAAGGCAGGCAGGTTGAACTTCACCATATTCTTCAAACAGAAGGCAAAAGTACACTCCAACTTCCCCAACAAATGGCTTTTGTTGTTATTGGGCAACAGACAGTCCGGTACAAGCATAACCAAGATTCTCTGCTCAGCAGTCAACCATTTCTTTTTTGGTCTCGTGGCTTGGGTGAAACCACTAGTACGACCCAACAGATAAATCAAATAATCTCAGTACCCCATGGTATCCGTTCCAATCCAGGAATTACCACCGTACTGTGACACTCCCGTAGTGGTCAGACTCTAGAGCTGAGCCAGCCTCTTCTCAGACAAAACAACTTTCACACCTCTCACCTTAGAGGTAACTTCTATCTTTCCACCATCTTTAGTCACAACCATGTGACGGTAGAATTTCTTAACCAAACTCGGGTATGTCTCGGCCCTAATGGCGAGAAACCCATCCAACAAACCTTGATATCTCAACATTTCTAACAAGGAACTTGAAAAAGAATCCGAGTCAAATGCTTTACCTTCCAACACGAGATAGTGGGCATCCACCCATTCCACTCTTCTTGTCAAGTTTGTCCTCCTAGGCATTGTTGCAAGATGACCCAAAGACTCAAAGGGAAGCCCTAAAACTTTTTCTTCTTTCTTCATCTTCTCTCGCACTCTTTCTCTCTCTCTCGCCGATTTCGGCTTCACGGCGGCGCCGCAGTGGCTCCGGTCGACGGCGCCTTCGAGCAACGGTGTCGGCGGTTGCTTCCGGTTGCGACGGGGATGGGAAGTCGACGGGCAGGGGGGTGGGTTCGGTGTCTCACGGGTAGAAAAGAGGAATAAGGGTAGGGTTTGGGAGATTTGGGGAAAAATTGGGAAAGAGAAGATTTAATTTGGGGATTTTGGTTAAAGTGAACAATTATAGCTTAAGTGGAATTTAAATTAAATGAAGTTTAAGAAGTATAATTTCTTTAAGTGGTTCATGGGTTAGATTGGTAACTTGTACACTTGGGTTTGAAACTTGATAGCTATAATTTGAAAATTGTTTTGGTCTTTTAGGCTACACAAGAAGAAATTTCTATGGGTGGTCTATTATAAGTTCAAAGGGCACTTAATTATATTTAGATGACTCACAAGGAAGGTTGGGTTACAAGGAGCATATGCAAGGCCACGAGATTAACACAAGCATGACCCATTTTAGAGATAAACAATTAACTCCACGAAAGACTCTCACTTAAAACCAAAAGAACCACACAACAAGGAAGCAAGACAACACAGAAAAAGGCAACAAGGAAAAAGATACACTCCCAAGATAAGTATAGACTTAGGAAAAAGGGTTACCTGCTATCTCGTCCTCAACCAACCCCTCCGTCTCAGCTTGGGATCGTCCCATCACAAACACACGACCCGAAGGTCTAGCTCCAGCTGCTCCTCGGCTTGAACTACCTCCCAATGCTCCATCGGGTCCCGAAGTAGGTGGCAACGCCCGTTGGTTAGCTTGCTGGGGGCATACGGCAACCTTAACCGCATTGAAGCATCAAAGTGCATACCCACTGCAATCTTTTCCTGCATGCTCCTTTCCACACTTTCGGCACGTGAACGTCTTAGCTTGACTCCTGGGCACCACTCGAGTTTGTCCTTGAGGCGGGGAAGATGCGATCTTGGCTCGGAAATCCTGCCTTGGCTTCTTGAAGTTGGAAGATCCACCACTTTCATTCCTCTTCCCAGCAAGCTCAAACGATCCCCGCTGCAACTGTTGCACTAGGTACAGGTCAGCAACACTCAGATAAGCCTCCATTAAGGTCCTCGGTTTGCTCACCGGCAAACATCAGTGGTCAATGGCCCGATACAAGGCGTCCAACATCTCTATGCCCGGTGATGCGGCCCAACATATGAAGATCCATTAAGAGTACAAATTGGGCCAATCACAAGGCCCAAGTCCAAACAATTAAGGCAACTCTTCATTGGTGATGTTCAAAGATGGTGGAAATCCAAGTCAAGCCCATTTGAAAAATATGAAGAATAACTCAAGGCTTTTTTATAGTTGTTTAAGTGTTGATTTTGGTGATTAAATTAGGCCCAAATCAGCCCTATTATTTTTGGTCATCATTAATTTAAATTATTTGGCATAAAAGAGAAAACACTAGTTGTATTTAGAAAGGATTCCTTAAATCCTTTTCTAAATAAAACTCTATTTACGTGTTTTCTAGATTAGGTTTAGGACTCTTTTTCCCATTGTATTTAGATTACAATGCTGCCCTATACCTATAAATAGGGCACATCCATATCAGTTTTAGACAGGCTTTAATTCAATAAAATTCTTAAGTTTTTCTTTACACTTGTGTAAGAAACCTTATGGCTAATTGTGGACTCAATTAGTGGCTAGTCGTGGACTCGACTAGCAAATTGATTCGTGGACTCGAATCAATCTTCCTTTCTTCAGCCTTAGATTTAGGGTCGTGGACTCGTTCTTCAATCGAAGGAAACTAGATCCGACTCTAGTTGATTGAAGATTGCATCATCGAGGTACTTGAAGCTACAATGGGATTCTTCCAAGTCTTTGAGGATTCGAGACAAAGGGTTTCTCGTGAGGTTTAAGGTATTTCGATCCATCTCTATCTTTACATTGAGAGCAATTCTTGGGACAATACTCATCTTATTTGAATCTTGGACTAGGTTCATATCAATTTGGTATTCAGAGCCTAGGTTTATCTGATTATCATTAGAAATTTGGTTTCATTGGTTCCCTAGGTTTATCTCGTTCTTATCTTACATACTACTTTTATTCGTATCTTATTCATTAAATACCCCCCAAAAAATTTTCCTTTGCATTCTTGATTGTGTTCTTGAATCTTGATACATGTTGTCCAGTTTCTTGAAAAACAATCCCGAAAAAGTTTTCCTTTTTTACCATCCAATATCAACGAGAACTCACACCTCCTACGCACCATATTATCAAAAATTCTGTCAGGAAAACAACCCCATATCACCCTTACCTATATCCAAAGCGCATTTACGCGCAATCACGTCGCAATCACACCCTGTCCAGATTTCCGCGTTCTGTGACCAGTTTCAAAGAATGATCTATATCTCGAGATCAACTGGTTAGGTTTTTCTGAAATTTTGATATGTTTTAGATCTCTTCTGGGGCGTTCTATTGATATATTATTCACTTTCTAATTCCTTACGGCCATTGAGATATTGATCTTCGAAGTAAGGGCAGCGTTTCTGTTTTTCTGGGTGATTCTTGAAATTCTTAGTTCTGTTTTGAAGGGGTTGTGTGGATCCTCTTGATCCGAAATTTTTGTTGATATTTACAGTATTTATTTGGAGGTTAGTTATCAAAAAAAAATCAAAAAAAAATCAAGAAAGTTGAAAAGAAAAAAGAGAAAGCAATAAAGAAGAAGAATAAGGTTGGGGAAAGAATTTGGCTGGTAGGAGAATTTTGGAGGGACAAGGAAGGGGAAAAGTATAAGGTTGGAAGGAGTTCTTGATAGATTCCTAATTGATTGTGGTACACGTGAACCCCTTTTATTCTATTTGTCTCTATCTTTTGATATTGCTCTTACATATCTTTCTGCCATATTTCATTCTTTGGTTTCCATTTTCTTTCAAATCTTGTTTAGTTTCTTTGCTCGTATTGTCCTTTTTCTTTGCTTCTTGCTCTCAATTTTATTACCTATCTCGCGATACACCCTTACTCTCAAAGGCTTGTGAAGTTTTCCAAGGTACGTTTTCTTGAACTTTGAGGTTGAATCCATATCAACTTGAGTTCCGGACTAGAATTTTCCTTTTTGGAAAAAGGCTTGTGAGAGTATCTACCACCTTGAGCGATACACGAGTGGAGTGTGTGTTTGTAAGAGTGTGTAGTGCACCCAGAGCCATATAATCTACCTCTTACCTGCGAGCTGAGAATAGAGAGGGAGCGAGCCAACTTTTTGGTTTCACTAACATGAATACTCACATATCTTCTTGTTTTTAGATTTTGTTTCTCATCTACAGATGGCTGAAGAGGTTCCAAACACATGTAAGAGATTAGAGTAGAAAATAGATGCTCTAGCCTTTGTCATGGAAGGTTTAAGCACTCGAATGACTAATCTAGAGCAACACCCTAAGCGAGTGCAACTGCCACTCTATACTAGGGGAAACATTCATGGAAAGGGATGCATTATCGTTATCAATTCGGATCGCTGTATGAATTTAGCTAGTGCAGCCATGGTGGACTACCTTAAGTTACCTCTTATCAATCACCCCAACCATATAATCTTATTGATTCTGGGGATGTGAGAGTGACTAAACAAGTTTTTATTCCTTTTTGTATTGGCAAGTATTATGATGAGGTTCTATGCGATATTGTGCCAATGCTACTGCACATGTCTCACTTGGAAGGTCATGGCAACATGATAGACATTTTTATTATAATGCACTCAACAACACATGCAATGTCACCTATAATAGATTTATACATGTGCTTAAGCCTCTACTCCCAAAACAAGTAGAAGAAATTCAATTGAGATCGAAGCAAGTTCTCAAACCAGCATTGAAGAAAGAAGAAATCAAAGAGAGCAAACTGGAACCTCCAGAATTGGAGTCACCACTCCAGTCCTCTAACTTAGATTGTAGCCAAACAAAGGAACCGCTATCAGTGGTACAGTGGAAAGAACCAGCCAGAGCTATCAAAGTGCAGCCTCGCTTGCTAACAAAAAAGGATAATAAGCAAGAGAAAAGAAGGGGAGTAACTATTTACTCACTTTTATTTCAAAAGCATGCATTAAAATTCTCTAGATTTGTTTGCCATGTTTCTATTAATGACCTACTTGCCAGATGTATTAGAAATTTTTTTGCCTCCATACATCCAAGATTCCTTAATTTTGATTTTACTAAAACTTTATTTGATAGAGATAAGGAATCACTTGGAAGTTATAAGGCACATTTGAAAACTTCTTATGGCAAATACCACTTGCACAAGGGGTTTTGGTTCAAAGTCAATGGGATTGACACTTTTTGCTTTGTTTTGGGCAATGATTTAATTGTTGATTCACATAAGGGACATTTTGATTTTCTAAAGAGTAATGATGTTTTGCATGAATATTTTCATTGGCCAAAGAAGAAAAAAGATGTAGAATCTTATGTTCAGAATTGTGCTACTTACCACCATAATACATTTAAATCATTACTTGATATTTCCATGAATTTTCTGTTTGATTTTACCTTAAGCTCTAGGAGGAAAGATTTTGTGCTTATTGACAATTCAAACAAGATGCATAAATTTAATATGTCTCATTTTGTTGAATTATTACCATCCAGAATGTTTAAATTCCCTGATGTGTCATTAGACTTAATTGCCTTACTTGTTGATTGTAGGATGATGATTGGAGCGACTCATGTCAAGCATCCCAAGAAAAAGTTCCATGAGCGTGATAAAACAGAAAGTGAGCTTGCTACTTTGTCTTTCACTGAAGATTTGGATTCGAGGACGAATCCTTTTCAAGAATGGGAGAATAATAGGAACCAGTACACATGGAATCCAGAAAGGGTAAATAGTGGGCTCATCACAAGGCCCATAACGACGACCTTAAAACATCAATGGTGGAAGAAACAACAAAGACCAATAATAAGTCCATTCGATAGAGGAAAATATTATAGTGGCCAATTTCAAGTGATATCATGGATCGAAGACAATGCTTACAAGATTCGAGGTCGAATCATTTTCAAAAGGGGAGGATGATGCGGCCCAACATATGAAGATCCATTAAGAGTACAAATTGGGCCAATCACAAGGCCCAAGTCCAAACAATTAAGGCAACTCTTCATTGGTGATGTTCAAAGATGGTGGAAATCCAAGTCAAGCCCATTTGAAAAATATGAAGAATAACTCAAGGCTTTTTTATAATTGTTTAAGTGTTGATTTTGGTGATTAAATTAGGCCCAAATCAGCCCTATTATTTTTGGTCATCATTAATTTAAATTGTTTGGCATAAAAGAGAAAACACTAGTTGTATTTAGAAAGGATTCCTTAAATCCTTTTCTAAATAAAACTCTATTTACGTGTTTTCTAGATTAGGTTTAGGACTCTTTTTCCCATTGTATTTAGATTACAATGCTGCCCTATACCTATAAATAGGGCACATCCATATCAGTTTTAGACAGGCTTTAATTCAATAAAATTCTTAAGTTTTTCTTTACACTTGTGTAAGAAACCTTATGGCTAATTGTGGACTCAATTAGTGGCTAGTCGTGGACTCGACTAGCAAATTGATTCGTGGACTCGAATCAATCTTCCTTTCTTCAGCCTTAGATTTAGGGTCGTGGACTCGTTCTTCAATCGAAGGAAACTAGATCCGACTCTAGTTGATTGAAGATTGCATCATCGAGGTACTTGAAGCTACAATGGGATTCTTCCAAGTCTTTGAGGATTCGAGACAAAGGGTTTCTCGTGAGGTTTAAGGTATTTCGATCCATCTCTATCTTTACATTGAGAGCAATTCTTGGGACAATACTCATCTTATTTGAATCTTGGACTAGGTTCATATCACCCGGCAAGCTGTGGTGGCGGAGCAGGATGATTGTTGTGCAGCAGGGCCTCACTTAGGGTTTGCATGGTCTGTGTGAGGTGTTGTAGATTTTGGGCTAGCAGTTCATTCGTTGGAGTCTCCAATGTGCGAGCAAGTTGACGAGGAAGTGCCATAGCGATACTTCTACAACAACAACAAGGTTACGAAACAAAACAACAAACAAGCAAGCAAACTATAAACAACACACAGCTCACCGCGTGTCCTAAGAGTCCTAAGTCCTAATCACTTAGATACTTAAGGTCGTTTTAGGGTATCAAACCACACTTAACTTCTTAAAAGTCTAGACTCAACCTCCTAGGCTCAAACTTAGGCTCTGTAAATACCAACTGTAACACCCCCGATTTTCATTCCAATTTAAAGCTTAAATATGCAAGGCAAACTAACCAACATATAACATAAAACATAAACACAACGGAAGTCTAATATAAAATCGGGAAAGCCAAGGATTGTTATGCCACGTTCACCCCAATGTGAATGCACAAGCAAAGTCTAAAACCATCCGTCTGGTATGTTCAACATCTGTGGCACACAGGCCAAAACACTAACTATACTATTAAGGGGATCTAAACTATCCACGGCTAACGCTCTGGCCATCTACTCAGGACATGTAAAACACATAAAGAAAGGGGACGACGCCCGGTCAGCGAATATTGCTGGTAACCCATCAATACGCGTTCAATAGCATAAATAGATAGTATTATACAAAATCATTTTCGGAACGAAATACAGTATATATCAGTTCAAAACCGTAAAGAGACAAGTCAACTGCAAAGACTGTATTTCACTCACAACAAAGACAACGGGAATCAACATCCCAAGACAACATCAAGACAAGAACGACAAAAACACAAGTAAAACTCGAGGTGTATTCTACTGATCATGAAGTAGAATAACACTCGTCATGCTCAATAGAAAAGGATAGACAAACACACAATGGCAACACATGCCACCGTGACACTACATGTCACATGTTCCAAATTCCATCCTTATACCCGGTTCCAACCTTATGGCTACCCCCAACCTTATAACTAGTTGCAACCTTTACCTCCAATACCCCTGTACTCAGAATGTAACACCCCCCAAAAAAACAAGGCCCACAATTGAAGCCCTACACAAGCAGATTAACAACAAATCTAGCACAGCGGAAGATAAACGGAAACTGGATAAAAGAAATCCAAAAGGGGTGTTATGCCACGTATACCACACTAGGTAACGCTAAGCAACAATCTGCAAGTGTATAATACTATCCCAATACATCAATCTAAAACAGTCTAAAAACATTGGCGCACAGGCCACAAAAACACAAAGGTGCTAAGCTACCAGGCTCTAGACATCGCTCTCGTCTATACATCACCTGAAAGATACAAAGATAAACATTGGGACGACGCCCGGTCAGCGAATAATGCTGGTAACCCACCAATACCGTTAAGTATCATAAATAGGTAGATATAAGATATAAAAACCATTTTCGAAACGGAATACATATATATAAGTCAAAAGACAAGATCACCAGTCAACACAAAGCTCATCACTCTCAAGACCACACGGGAACACATCCCAAACCACAAAGGTTAACCACACACAAGGATAAAGACTCACCCAATGGCAACACATGCCAAAACAACGCAAGCCTCTGTGACTACACACGTCACGAGAGAAGATCACACAACGTCGGCTTTACAAGCCCTCGCAACATCACCCATCGCGAGTTGGTATACCTTCCTTATGCCCTGTTCCAACCTTATGGCTACCCCCAACCTTGTATTTTCTTTCCAACCATTACCTCCAGGATCCCCTGTACAGCCAAGTCCAACCTTATTCCGCCGGGACCGTCGTCCCCCACCTATAACCACCAACGAACCACCACAAATCACGGCAACACATGCCCGGATAACACATGTTATCCCCCAATCACGTGGACCCATCACTCAGGCCACAACTCCATAATCACGTCACGGCCACCACGAGGACCGCTGCAATACCTTGGTGACTAGTGTCCCATACCACTAATCGTGCAATCCAGGTAAAGCCACACACGCCACACCTCAACAGGAATCAATCAACGGATTGCAATGAAGGTATGAAACACACTCAATCAAGGAACGGGTCACAGCCCAATCAACAACAACGATGAATAACACAAGTTATCATCAACCAAACGGAAGGTACAGACCACACACACGCTAGCATTAAGACAACAAACTAGCATGCTTATCAACGGGGAAACTCAAGATAGTTCCGAGGAACACACAAGACACCTCTTGGTCCAACGAAACACAATGTTGAACACTTAGCATGATTCAAGACACCAAAGAACTACATGGATACCTATATATAGTTCTAGACCTACGAAACATCAAGAAGACACTCAAATAGTTACACAAAAGAACAACGGGAAGTCAAAAGATCAAATACCGAGACAACGAATCACGGGGAACAAATCCCGAACCAAACACCACCGTGTACCCGCGGGTAGGCCCACGGGTAGTGCCCCACCCGTGGTTCCACCCACGGGAACACCATCCCACGAGGCCTGTACCCGCGGGTAGGCCGGCGGGTAGTGCCCCGCCCGCCGTTCCGCCCACGGGAACATTCCTGTTCCACAATAAATCCCTTCGGGGATTTTCTTCTCCAAACACAAATTCAAGTCCAAAATATGCCAAATCTCACCAAACACAACAAAATGACTTGAACCAAGGAAAATGCCAAGCAATGGCACAAAGGAACCCTAAACACATGCTCTAGATATGCAATATCACAAGATAAATGCATAAAACCCTCACATTTCATAGCCAAGAACAAGTAGAATCCAAGAAATCACATATAGGTAAGCAAAATAGGTTTTGTAGAGCATGGGTTACCTCTTGAAGACCAAAAGACTTCTCTTTACACCACAACAAGCTCTCCACTAGGCTCACTTCTCAAACCCACTTCAAGATCAAACCAAAAGATCATAAAGATCCTACCTTTAAGAAAAAGACAACTAAGATGGAACCAAAAAGACTAGACAAGCTTAGATCTTACCCACCTAGATGCCCAAATAGGTGAAAGGTTGAATCTTGGAAGCAAAACTTGAAATCTTGACATGGGTCTCAACTTGGCTTGGAGAATAAGCTACACTTCTATTCTAGAGAGAAGGTAGAGATATTTTCTAGGAATTGTAATGAATGAAATGAAGAAGTCTTCTAGGTTAGGATACAATACTAACTCTTGGTGAAAAGACAAGGCTACCCTTACTAACCCTTAGAAAGTGTAAGGAACAAGGGAACTCCTCTCTAAGCACAAGGTACAACACAACTTAAAGATTGACTAGTCAAATACTAGTCCTTGAGTATTAAAAATCAGGATTTTAGGAATCAATTCCTCAAAAGAATTAGAATTAATTACTCAATTAATTCATGGATTGGAGTGTGGATTTTTGGGGTGTCACCCCAAAGTCCAACCTTATGCCTCCGAGGACCGTCGTCCCCACTCCGACAATCTCTAACAATTCCACCTATTCATAGTACACGAGCGTACCGTTCAAATCAATCACACAACCACCAATCACATGAGCCTGAATGTGACACCCCGTATTTTCCTAAACATAAACTATAGTCCCAATATTAAATATTTTTATTAAAAATATTTATATAAAAGTTATTACCAAAAATGGGCTTTGGTGTATTTATTTTATAAATAAATTATTATGTATCTTGTTACCCAAATGCCATGAGCCCAAAATATATTTATATATTTTTGTATGAACCTTGATCCAAAAGAGTTACCCAACCCAAGTGTGATCTTGAACCTTGACCCAACCCAAGTTTAGCCTAAGCCCAACTAGTATTAATGGCCTACTAAAAATAGCCTATAGTGTATATGTGTATGTGTATTCTAAACCTAGTTGCCAAACACCCCCTTCCCATCCTTTCACTTCCTCTGTTCGAAACCAGTCGACAGCACCCCTCTCTCCCTCGTTCTCCTCGACCAAGCAGCAGCTTCGGACGGCAGGAAAAGACCGGCGTCGCAGGTGGCGTCTCAGCGGCGGTGGGCAGAGCATCGGACAGAGCAGCCCCACCTTCAGCTTGTCTCTCGCTCATTCTCCCTCGGCAGCATCTTGGATTAAATAAGGAAGAGGTGGTGTTTGATGAACTGACAGTCCAAGCATGCAGCGGTGTCAGTCCGGGAAGGGCTCCGGCGAAGAAGCAGTGGAAGTAGTGTCTCCGGCGACCCCTTTGTGTTCTAGCAAGAGTAGAGTGATGGTGGCAGCTCCTGCTAGTTGTAGCTTCGGCGGGTTCGATGGACGGCGTACGGAGTTTCTTGTCGGCGGCGGCGGAGCTTCGGACCGCAGCGGCGGCGACCTTTCCTCCCTCCGGCGTCTCTCTCTTGCGTGGCAGCAAGAAAGGGAGGAGTGACGGGTGGTGGAACCTACCGTGTTCCACCCGCTGTTGGCAGTGTTTACGTGAAGAAGAAGATGGAGAAGATGGTGAGCTTCCTTCTTTGTTTTTGTTGATTAGTTTAGTATTAGATTAGTTTTGTTAAGTAAGGTTTTTAAGTGTAGAATTAGCCTAGTGGTAAGATGGGTGGTTGTGTTAGTGGGTGGTTAGGGTTTGAATCCCTTGTAGCTTAATTCAGTTTTATTTAGTATTTGTATTTCTTAAGCTTGGTAATTAGCTAATTATTAGTGTATTAATATGGGATTAAGTTACCAATAGAATATCTAGCCAAGATGGTTGAGCTTATGGGTAATTTAGGGTGGAACTAGAGTTCAAATCCCCTTACAAGCTTAATTAGTTTTAATTAGTACTTTTGTTAATAGTTGAAATCCGGTTTAATTCTCAGGTTACCGATGGCTTGGTTTTTGTGTTGAGCCTAGCCTATGTTGGCGTTGGTTTTGGTTGGTTAAACGATTGAGGTAACCCATGCTCTACAAAATCTATTTTGCTTACCTATATGATGATTTCTTGGATTCTACATGTGTTTTGCTATGAAATGTGAGTGTTGATGCATTGTCTTGTGAAAATGCATATCTAGACATTAGTCACCAAGGTACGGTAGTGGTCCTTGTGGTGGCCATGACGCGATTATGGAGTTTGTGACCTGTGTGTGAGGTTCACGTATTTCTTGGGTGGCATGTGTTGCCGTGTGTGATCGGTACCCTCGTGTACTATGAAATCGGTGGTATTGTTCGAGATTGTCGGAGAGGGGACGACAGTCCTCGGGGGAATAAGGTTGGACTTGGTTATACAAGGGTCCTGGAGGTAAAGGTTGGTACTAGCTATAAGGTTGGGGGTAGCCATAAGGTTGAAATCGGGCATAAGGAAGGCATATCAATTCTTGATGGGTGATGTCACGAAAGCTTGTGTAGCCGTTGTTGTGTGTTTCTCTATTTGTGATGTGTGTTGTCACAAAGGCAATGTGTTGCCAACGGTTGAGTCCTTATTTCTTTGGTGTTATGCATGTCGGGTGTTAATCTACTGTGTGATGGTAGATTATGCCTTGAGCCGTTCTTGTGAGTCGTTATTGCTTCTTGACGTATTGGGATGTGTTCTCTTATCTTTATTTAGAGTTCATAGAGTCTTGTGTTGATCTATATCTTGGCTTTTGAAATTGATATATACTATATCCCGTTTCGCAAATGATTTTGTATATATATACCCTATCTATGTATGATACTTAACAGGTATTGCTGGGTTACCAGCATTATTCGCTGACCGGGCGTCGTCCCATTTCTTATTGTTGCTTTACAGGTTGGGTAGCTTTGGAGAGCGCGCTAGTGGACTGTAGATAGATTAATCTCTTCCTTTAATAGTTGTTGAGGCCTGTTAGCCTAAGTAGTGGAATTGTTAAGCTGCTGTAGTTGTAGTATCTGCCTGTGCACCTATGTTTGTTATAGGTGTGGCCTAGCACCTTCTGGTTTGTTTAGTTAGCTTCCGCCTTGTTTAATCTTAATGAGTAGACTTTATCCCTTTTCTAAGCTTTAATTGGTTTTAAAAGTTGTTGAAAATCGGGGGTGTTACAGTTGGTATCAGAGCCTAGGTTTGAGCCTAGGATGTTAAGAGTTGGACTTTAAAGACCTAAGTTGAGCTTATGTTAGTGTTTGTAAGTGAGACCTTAAGATGTTTAGTGAATCCTCTAAGTGTTTAAGAACCTAAGTTTAGAATTCTTAGGACGCGCGGTGAGGTTGTGTGTTACATTTTGTTATCTGTGTAGTTCTTTTATGTTGTTCTGTTGTTAGCTCTAGTAGTTGTAGCTGTTATTCTCGGTTGGTGTGAACCTTCTCGGTAAATCGCCTCGTTTTGGGTTCGTTGAAGACCTACCAAAGTCTGCGGCTAAGGTGTAAGAAGACCGAAGATCTGCTGACGCAAGATTGTCCAGTCGTGGTGGTTGCAGCTGGGCACGTGGTCAACAAAAGAAGATGGATTGTGCTACTCGTAACCGGGAGTTAGCTACAACAATTTCCGTTCAAGCAAGTGGTACCATCTCTTGTACGACATCGTCATAAGTTCTACGCTAATCCTAGAGTTGAAGTTTATCTTTCATGCAACCGAAGTCCGTTATGAAGCAACACGTCGTTTAGAGTTCGGAGATCAAGCTTAGAAGACCCTCACTCGCGAGGGCAAGTCAAGAGCGGTCTCAGACACACTAAGAAGATGTTAACACACGCCAAGGGGTCGTTCGTGGTTCAACGTGTTTGAAGCCTCCCAGAGTTAAGGAGCTACGAGCCAACCTTGGACCTTTCTAAAGCACGAAGAGTTGAAGTGTAAGATCGAAGTGTTCAACATAGAAGTAGTCCTACCTACCTACGGAGAAACCAAGATCGGGAATGTTCTAGGCAACGAACTTGGAAGTAATAAAGATCAAGATGGCCATACATGAAAAGCTTGGACCTCTAAGGTACATGGAAGAGAAGAGCATCGCTGTTGGCAAGTCGCCTGACCCTGTGAAACGTGAAGAGGTTGAGTAGTAGTTGGTATATGAGGGTAACGTTTATCCTTTTCGGCACACCTGGAAAGTTATGTCTAGCATGAAGACTTTTGGTAAGAAGGTTTGGCAACAAGAAGAAGTGAAGCCGTAACCGAGTTGCAAACAATCGTTGGGGCCATCAGAAGACTAAAACCGACAAGAGCGAAGCAAAGACGGATCTCATCACCGAGTGTTCCTATGTTGCATGTGAGACTCTGCACCAATGATTCCTGACAAGAGATCTACGTAAAACTAGGAAAGAACGAGAAGTAGCTAATCTTGTATGGGAAGATCGAACAGTAAAAGGATGAACGATGAATGAGCTTAAGGACCAGTTCTATCGTTGGACCTTCATAAGTAGGACATGCTCGTGCGGCAACAAAGTTTTCAAGGAAGACCTACCGTTAATCAAGACAAGAAAAGACCAAGTGGTTGTAACCGACTACCGCATGAAGATTGCAAAGTTATCAACAGTGTACAAGACTCGACCAACTGAGTTTCTAGTAAGGACAGGAGCAAATCTTTGCACAAGGAAACTTGTAAGGCCTCCAGATGTTGACTTTGGTAAAGACTTCAGTTTACGTCTAGAAGTCGTGTTAGGATGTGTTCAATGTGATTCTTGCTTTTGATCCATTAATTGCTTATGTGGTGTCGTTAATTGCGTTTAAAAGTGTCTAAGAATGGTTTCGGGTTCCACGAAGGATCCCAGGACGCATAGTTGATAAAAGAGTCAGTGGGGGGTAGGGGTACCCGCCACCTACCCACTGCCCGAAAATCACCGCCAGGCAGCGCGCAAGCGCCGGGCAGGCGTTCGCCCTTCAGCAACCCGCTGCCCGGGCGATGATCTCCGGCGGGCAGCCGGCGGGGTGACCCCCACCCACCGGCTACCCGCTGGTCCGTACCCACCCTGGTGGTGTCCCAACGGACCCCGTTTGTCGTGCTTGAGTCTAGTTTGATGTTTCGGGTACCGTTCGTAGGATAAAAGAGTCTAGGAATTGCATGCTAGTTAAATCGGTAACCCGTTGGCCTAGGTGGAAGTCGTATGAACCCCTTAGGCCTATTCTTAGTATGTGAATGATCACACGTAAGCTCATTTATGTGTCTCCCCCTTTCCAATGTGATATTATGTGCTATTATGTGTTATGTGATACATGATTCCCCAATTTGGTTGCGATCAAATTGGCTATACGGGCAGTTGGATGGGTTGAGAACCATCCCAACTGCTAACCAGGCCGGTTGCGATCGGTCAGGTATATAAATATTATATATGGCTGCAGTCCGTTTGGTTGTACATGAGCTGCGGTTCATTCTCCTGGCTGCGGTCAGTGATTCACTTCTTGGGCTACAGCCCATGGGCCTCGTATGCGGATGGTCAACCGACTGGACGCGCCAGCGGTGTGTAGGGCCACCAGCCTGAGGAAAGCCATAGCCCACCGACCGAGTGATCGGCGGTGTGTAGGGCTATGGTCGGCTGCGACCCACCGACTGAGGGCCAGCGGTTTGTAGGGTCATAGTCTCCGAGGAACATCGCCCACCGACTAAGATCCTCAGCGGTGTGTAGGGCTTTCGCCCACCGACTAAGGTTCTCAGTGGTGTGTAGGGCTGTGATCTGCCGTCAAACTATTGGCGGTCTGTATGGTTGGTTGCGATCAACCCCTTCATGCTGCGGTATGAGGTAGGGTGCTGCGGGGCCATGTTAGTGCTATACGCACTAACCCGCATGTTCGGGGCATGTGCTTGGTCCCGTGGCGCCACCAAAAGTATGCTTATGTGATTTGAATGATGACTTGAATGATGAGGATTTGAATGATGACTTGAATGGCGAATAAATGATGATTGAATGATGATGTGGATGACTTGAAAGTAAACTGTGACCTTGGATACATGTTCTTTATGATGTTGTCTTTATATAACTATTTATCTTGACTGAATGTGCTTACCCCTATTTGCTGAGTCTATCCCTGATTTTAAAGCTAGATTCCCTAAGTATATCTCCTCCTGCTTCAAAATGATTTTCGTATATCTATGTATATATATCTACCTATATTGTATTTCAACGCGTTAGAGTGCGTTACCAGCATCATTCGCTGAACAGATATATTTGGCTTTCAGGCACAGATGAGTAAACACCGGAGCGCGCTAGAGATCCGGAGCATAGACTAGTTAGTTTCCCTTTCGGCCTGTGTGCCATGATTATGTACTGACATTGCTTTGAGGTTGTTTAGATAGTTTAGCCTGTGCATCTGAGCTTTCCAGCTCAGGTGTGGCATAGCACCCTGTACTCTTATGTTAATTTTGGGATTTAATGAGAACTCGCCTTTATTATATAAGCTTTAAAAAGTTTCAAAATTTCGGGGTGTTACATGGTGTGCCATCGCGGATGGTCAACGAGGGCTTCCACTTGAGGTTGCCACCCAAACAACTCCAAGATTGGCATATCAAAGTATTGGCTTCCGATTATATCCAACCTCCGAAGTTCCTTCACCGTGGCCAGTTGCTTCATTGTTAGATTGAGCCTTCTCGAGCCAGCCACCCTGTCCTGTACTCTTTGGTCATTCTCCATGAAAATTTCCTCGTCTGAGTCTATTTCATGAGGTTGTTGACTACTAGAACCCGGCCTATCGTGCTTATTCTTTTTGGCCGTCTCCTTTCGCCTCTTGCTTTGTCCTACAATTGTTTGCAAGAGATTCAATTCTCACAATTAAGCAATTAAAACAACGCACCTCACTTAGACATGATCAAACTACATTCAAATTCCCCTTTATCAAATTCAAAGATGGATGACTCAAATAAAAATTTTGACATGGTTTCCCCTATTTGTAGTCAATTTCCACACTTTAAACTTGAGACAAAGATGACTAAACATTCTTACACAATCAACACATTCATCATTACAAGCTGAATTCAAAAATTCAATAAGTCAACTTCAGCTTCTCCAACTAGTCTATGGAAGAATTCATTCACAAAAGGGTTCATGCAAATCATGGTGGCATTCACTCACATTATGCAAAATTGATCATCTCAAGCATGCAATTGCACTTTTTCATCATCAATTTCATCATGCAAGACGTATTACCATTCAAATAAAAAATCCCCAAATTTACTCGTAGGGTTCATGCTTGCATTCATACATCATCAACAATGTCATTCAATCACAAATTAATGTCAAATATACGTCACGATCACAATAACTAAGCAATCCTAGCAATTTTACAAGCATAAGAGTTCATACAAAACAATCTACCATCTTCAACCTAGAGAGAGAGAACGTGAGCTTCATTAATGGAGATTCAGGGTTGAGATGGTTACCTTCTTGTTGGGAAGACATTGTTGAGAACTTGGATCTTTCAAGTTTGAATGGAAGAAGAAGATGTTGAAGGAACAATACCTTGCGTGGGAGAGAATGAAATTGCGTTGTGGAAGAGTAGAATGAGAGAATGGGAGGTTTTGAGGGTTTAAATCGCGGAACCCTGAATTCTGGAGCTTCAACGTCCGTCGTAACGCACGTTGCGACTTGCGTTGGACGTTCGGCCTACTTAACAATGTGGCTCACAACGTGCGTTGTGAGTCAGGTTGATGTTTATGGAAATTCCTCCCTTTTCAGTTGTCCATCCACGCGCGTTGTTGTGGTGTTGTAGAGCTCGTTAGCTGATTGTATTTCTTCACAACAAACGGAAAAACGTGCGTTGTCACGCACGTTGATCTTTCTTGAAATTTTGCCTTTTCTCCTCTACTCAACCATGCAATGTGCAACGTTGCGCTGTAGAGTCCCCTGTTTCATTGGACATTCGGCTTGTATCACAACGCAGGGAACAACGTGCGTTGTGACGTCGTTGTGACTTCCCACATCTCTTCTTTTTGGTTTTTCTCTCCTTGTTCAATTCCTTCAACTTCACCATTTCTATACCCTGAAATTTTAGCTTTCAAAGTCCAAAATAACAAAGCAATTAGGGTCACAATCATCATTTCCACTTTATTCACAAAATCAAAAAAACAAAAACAACAAAACGAAGATGAAAACCTTGGGTTGCCTCCCAAGAAGCGCCACATTTAGCGTCATTAGCTAGACGTGTTACCTTTTTCATCCTCCTTCAATTCAATTAGGCACCCAAGACACTTTTCGGATCTCCCACCATGGCCTAACTTTCTTCTTGGCTCTTTTTGTACTCACCGAGCAAACATTTTCTTCTCAACTTGGTTCTCATCAATTTATTCCCCATTGATTCTAAAGATGAGCTAGCCCGTCCCCACATCAATTAGGGCACGGCAAGTAGCCAAGAACGGTCTTCCTAGAATCAATGGCACCTCTAAATCCATTCCTATATCTAGCACTATAAAATAAACCGGTATAAGATTTCTTTCGACTTTGACAAGAACATTTGCAACCACACCTCGGGGACAACGAATAGTCCCGTCGGCTAACCGAACAACAGGTGTGTGTGGGAGCTATACAAGGAAAATTGAGCCTTTCATAGATATGAGAGGCATGATATTAATGGAGGCTCCCAAATTGACTAAGTCATCCTTAAAAACACAATCCCCTATAACACATTTCACGAAGAAAGCACCAGGATCATCTTGCTTGCTTGGGCATCCTTTGTGAAGGATAGCCGATGCCTCCGCACCAAGCTGGATTTGAGGTAAAACCTTATCTTCATCACTATCAAAGTCTTCACTAACAAAACATGGAAAATGAAGAGTATTCAAGATAGAGTCATCCCTTACCTCATATTCAAAACCTTGTAGATTGCCAAGCCTTGTCTTACGAGGTGCTTGAGCCTTGCCATTTAATGGCGGGGTTTCCTTCTCAATTTCCTTAAGGACAAATGAGGTTTCATTTGCTTCCTCCTTACTCAAGATATCACAAGAGGTAATCTCTTGCTTGTTGACCTTCACGGTGTCGGTTCCATCATCTTCACAAACCTTTTCCATTGCATCTTTCCTTTCTCCTTCTTTTGGCCTCACGATGGACACGACATTCACTCCCTCCTTGGGGTTATTTTCGATATTACTTGGTAATGTTCCCCATGGTCTTTCAGACATTAGCCGGAACATTTGAGACATTTGGGTTTCAATGTTCTTCCACGAAAGAGTATAGTCCTGTTTTACCGAGGCTATCTCTTGCCTAATCTCTTGTGTGATTTCTTGCCTTAAAAATCCTTGATCCCGCTTCAAGTCATTAATGGCTTTGGATAACCATTCTTCTACATCCTTTGCCTCACTTCTTTGCATCACCATCTCTCCTTAGGAATTTCCTGGGGGTCGGTAGAGAGTACAAGATTGCCCTTGATTGTAGTTCGAGCCGAATGTAACTCTTCTCTCCGCTCCCGTGCCATAGACATTTTTTCCTTGAGTTTGCCCTTGATATCCTTGACTTTGCCAACCACCACCTTGCTTCCAATTTGTTTTCTCATTTCCCCACCCATTTGGTTTTCACGGTGGCTGATAGGTTGCCGCCTCTACTTCCTCAATTTGAATGGTAGACTTGAAAATGTTGGTGTCATGATGACCTCTGCATACGTTGTAATAAAATGCTAGGGCCATGCAAGGTAGGGATTTTGCCTCCAACTTCTCAACAACCGCTTGCAACTTCTTGATTTCTTGGGTCATTGCTTCAACTTTTGCATCATTTGCTACACTTTCTTTTACTTCGTACATCCCTGACCTTGCATCTCTTTTGTTATACCAAAAGGAAGTATTTGATGAGATTCTTTCTATCAACGTCTCGGCATCCGCAGGTGAGGATGATACGAACGCTCCACTTGAGGATGAGTCTAGTAGCATCTTTCCTTCACATGTAAGACCTCTATAAAACGAACTAATTACGTCCCATGGGTGCAGCAAATCCGGTGGACACTGTCTTCTTAGTGACTTAAATCTTCGCCAAGCCTCTCCTAGGTTCTCCAATGAGCCTTGCTTGAATTCTTGTACTTGCTTGCGAATCTTTATGGTTTTCATCAATGGGAAGAATTCATTCATGAACTCTTTGTGCAGTTGAGCCCATGACCTAAAGTGATCATCATCTTGCGAGTCCAGCCATCTTAATGCCTCACCTAAAACAAAAAATGGAAACAATTTTAGTCTTACTATTTCATCAGATACACCTCCTTGTCGAAACATGCCGCAAGCTCTAACGAATCGCGTAATATGGGTGTGGGGATCTTCCAAGATTGTCCCTCCAAATGGATTGTTATGGACTAGACTTAGGACCGCGAGATGGATTTGAAAATTGACATTCTCAAGGGGTGGGACACAAATTGAGTTGTGCATTGAGAACTCCGGCGTCATGTAGTTCGCAGTGGATCTTCCCTTCCCTTCTTGAGGTGCTTCGTAGTAGTCTTCATTCCTGGCATGTTCCAATGCGTCTTGCCCTGCATTTATTTCTTATCCGAGAGGTGGTAGATTTACACGGATTGGCGTTCCTCTTTGTACATTTTCCTCTTGATCATTTGATGGCGGTGTGTGCATAATAGATTCTCTTCCTTGTGCCATTCCTTGAGTTTGATTACGGCCACTTGAAGAAGCCATATCGTTCAATGGAATTGGTTCTCGTGTTGTCCTCATTCCGATTGCCTTATTAATTTTGGTTTCAAAGGCCAAAAGTCCTATGTTCCCTTTTGATCTCGTCTGCATTCAATCCTAGAGAAACAAGTCAACAAGATTTCTCCTCACAACTAAAAGTAGTTGATGAGAGTTAGAACAAACAACAATAAAATGAAAGACAAGTAAAAGAAAAAACAACAAGCGTCCAAACAATAAACAAAGTCAAATTCCAAATTAGCAACAAATGGCTAATACCTTATGCCCTCCCTGGCAACGGCGCCATTTAGACAATGCTCTTTTTCTCTTTTATCGTGATAGGTGGATTGTGTTGGGATGAATCCCGGATTACGTCGTTCTCAAAGGATGGCCGCTTGAAGTTACCCCTAAGTTGCTAATTTGGAAAGTAACAACATCGTTATTGCTTGGTAGCATGTCACGCGCACACAATGGAATAACGTCGTAGTAAACTAATGAAATGAATGCTAACAAGTAATGAACAAATGAATGATAAGTTGGGTTTGTTGGTCCCAAAAGAGGTAATGTAAAAGTCTAGAGGGGGGATGGGTGAATAAACTTTTAAACTTTTAAACTTTTTAGCACAGCACAACAATTGCTAAGACAACAGAGAAACCAAGACTCTTAACTAGATTGTTAGAGTCTGGTGCACAGCGGAAATAAAAAAAGATACGATGTGTGTGTGTGTGTATTTATGTCAAGATTATCCTCGTGAGAAGCAAGCAAGAGCGGTAAGTAAACAAAGAGGTAAAGAACACAAGGCAATTTATAGTGGTTCGGAGGTGGTGTAATCCTCCTACTCCACTTGCTCTTATCTTTAAGAGCAATTCACTATATCCACCACTACTTGGTTCCTAGATACAATGAATTCCGTGATCTAGTGCTTTGATCACCAAGCCCGCAGTAATCACGCCCATTGTAACCAATACTGCTGCTTCGGGTTTCACTTCGCCGCGCTACTTTCCCAAGATTTCACGACTTCGCGTTACTTTCCCCCCGTCTTCTACGCTCTGGTAGAAACGCTCCTTCCGTGATCTAGTGCTTTGATAACAAAGCCCGCACTAATCACGCCCAATGCCTCTGACACTGCTGCTTCGGATCTCACAACTCCGTGTGACAATCTAGGATTTCACAACTCCGTGTTACTTTCCCACTTTCTCTTGTTTTGCTTCAAAACAAGTTTGCCTTGCTTCCAACTTCGAGACTCTGTAGTTGATCTTCAATGATGCGCTTAGTCTCTTGTAGTTGATGAAGATTCTAACACTCTTGGATATTTCTTTTGTAAGCTCTGTATCACTCTAGGTGTTTATCTCACTAAGAATATATCAGTTTAAGCTCTTGAGATGGAAAGCTCTTTTGATATTCGTATGCTCGGTTTAGTTCTGTTCTTTGCTCTTTGTATTCTTGCTTCTACTTTCCACTGCTTCAATCTTCATCTTTTTATAGCTGGTAATGAGAATCTGTCATGTAACACCCCGTGTTACGACCTTTAATCCCGGATTAATTATTTAAATAATTCTGTTAATAATAATTAAAAAGGATTTTTTTTTTTGAATGCAATTAAAAAGGATTTAATTTGGTTAGGATTCCCTTTAATTAATTAATGTGGTCCACCATGGATGGTGGACCCTTGCCCAAACTAGAGTTTTAAGCCTTTAGGAATAAAGAGTGTAGACCTTTTACTACTCAGATTCTAATTAGGAATCCTAGACCTATATACCTGTTAGGAATATAAAGTAGGTCTTTACTATTCAGACTCTGATTGGGATTCCTAAATCTATAAATAGCGGATTAGAAGGCAATTAGAATCCTTACTACCCATAATTATATTACACGAAATTATTCCCAAGAGATTCCCCACCGCCAAGCCTAGGGAGATCGATCGGATGGAAATCTTAGAGAAGAACCTTAATAGCAAAGGGAGGATTAATTAAGACTAAGAGGTAACCCATGTCTCCACAAAACCTATTTTCCTTGCTATATCTTATTCATTAATTGGCTCCTTTGATATATGATTCTGTGCTTGAGTCTTGATAGAGCTTTGCCTAGGGTTTATATTGTGTTTATTTGATAATCTTGATGTTTATGTGATAATCTTGATGTTCTTGATACCATGATAAATTATATGAATGATCTTGTATTTTGATTATGTCTAGAGCCCTAGGGTTATATCGTGAATTTCGTATTTTAATGTTCTTGGTATATTTGGGAGGGATTATGCATGATCGGGTGTTGAGTCTAGCCTTGGACTTGTGTTTAGGATTTTGCATATAGATTTCTTGATGTTCTTGTGATTCCAGATGTCCCTGGATCGTTATATGGTTTATGTTGAGTCTTGGCATGTTTAGGAATCGTGTTAGGATGTATTTGGTGTGGTTCTTGGTTTAATTCCATTAATTGAATACGTGGTGTTGTCGGTATGTGTTTGAATGTGTTTGGACATGGTTTCAGGTTCCACAAGAGATCCCGAAACCAAAAGTTGCCTGTGTATCAGTGGGGGGTAGGTGGGGGGGTGACCACCCACCACCTACCCACTGCCCGTAGCACTGATCCAGCGGGCAGCCAACGTACTTCTGTGTATTACGTGTCGTTGTTGTTGTGTCTTGCTTGTTATGTGATTATGTGTTGATTGATTGGATGATGATGAGTATCGTGGTCATTGCGCAATGGCCAGTGTGACTGATGATGATAATGCTGATGATGATGAGATTGTGATTGGTGGAAAATAAACTGTTGGCGGTTGGCACCACTTGTGCCCGGTCATTGTACTAAAGGAACAGGCCATAGCGGTGACTGTGCTTGTAACACCCCGAAATTTTTAAAACTTTTTAATCTTATAATAGGAAAGCCATTCTATTAATTAATCCCAAACAGAGCATTCTAAACATAGGGGTCTGGGGTGTTATGCCACATCTGAGCTTGGAGAACTCAGATGCACAGGCTATACTAACTAATTAACCTTTAAACAACGTCATTACATCATCAAGGCACGCAGGCCGAAAGGAAACCTAACTATCGAAGCCTTTGGTCCTCTAGCGCGCTCTAGCTAATCATCTGTGCTTGAAAGCCAAATATATCTGTTCAGCGAATGATGCTGGTAACCCACTCCAACGCGTTAAAATACAATAAAGGTATATATATTTATATATAGATATGGGAAATCCATTTTGAAGCAAGAAGATACATACTGAGGAGACAGTGGCTTTTAAAACCAGGAATAGACTCGACAAGTAGGGATAAACACATTCAACAGTTAGAAACAAGCATATAAAGACGTTATCACATATCCTAAGGTCATTATTCATATCATCTTTCAATCAATATCTTTATCACGTAAGCACACTTTGGTGGCGCCACAGGACCAATCGCATGCCCATACATGAGGGTCAGCGCATATAGCGCTAACACGGCCGCGCAGCACCCTGCCTCATACCGCAGCATGAAGGGGTTGACCGCAGCCAACCGATGAACCGTAGCTCATCAAACCGTTTGCGAGCCAAACGGTGGACCGCAGGCCAAAAGTGAATCACTGACCGCAGCCAGGAAAATGAACCACAGCTCATGTAAAACGTTTGCGAGCCAAACGTTGGACCACAGCCCAAAAGTGTAGTTCTGACCACAGCCAGCTTATGAACCACAGCTCATGTATAACCAATTTGACCGCAGCCAATATTGGGGCATCATGCACACATAACACATAGCAAGCTCATGCAACCCACATAAACATATTAGAAACGTTTGCGAGCCAAACGTTGGACCACTGCCCAAAAGTGTAGTTCTGACCACAGCCAGCTTATGAACCACAGCTCATGTATAACCAATTTGACCGCAGCCAATATTGGGGTATCATGCACACATAACACATAGCAAGCTCATGCAACCCACATAAACATATTAGGAAAGGGGAGAAAAAGTATAATGAAACCTATGCGTGGTCATACACATACTAGGAATAATCCTAAGGGGTTAATACTTCTTTCACCTAGGTCAACGGGGTACCAATTCAACTAGCATGCAATACACAAGATTCTTTTTATCCTACGAATGGTACCCGAAATATCAAACTAGACTCAGGCACGATAAACGGAGTCCGTTAGGACACCGCGAGGGTCGGGGAAACATCAAACGGAGAAGCCAACATCTCGAGGTGGGGAAAACCAGCGGGTGGAGGAGCACCCGCCGGCGGCGAGAAACCGGGCAGCGGGTGCCCGGCGGGCAGTCGCCTGCCCGTCGCCTGTCCGGTGCCGGCGACGCCAAAAATAGCAGCGGGTAGGTGGCGGGTTCCCCTACCCCCAGCTACCCCCACTGACTCCTTTTTCAATATTTGGGTCCTGGGATCTTTTTTGGAACCCGAAACCATGTTTAGACACTTTCAAACATAAACGACGACACCACGTAGTCAAATAGTGGATCAAAACCAAGAATCATATTGAACACATCATACCATGACTTCTAAATATATCAAAAATATCACAATACGAAATTCCCAATTTTACCTAGGGCTCTAATCATATTCGAATCATCAAAACCATAATTTTATCTTTAAAACAAAGAACATCAAGATTTATCAAGAACAACACATAATTATCAAGATCCTCTTATAATCATCAAGATTATCAAAATCAACACATAAGATCATCTCATCAACATAAAGATCATATCATAATTATCATAAAAGATTTATCAAGACAGAAGCATAGAGAAGGAGCCAAAAAAGAAGATTATAGCAAGGAAAATAGGTTTTGTTGAGACACAGGTTACCTCTTAGCCTTAATTAGATTCCTTGGCTATTAAGGTTCTTTCTCTAAGATCTCCTCTTCTTGATTTCTCCTACGTTGGTGATAAGGGAATTCTTGGGAATTCTTGTGTGGTGATATCTATTGTGGTGTAAATTCTAGGTGCCTCCTATGTCCCTATTTATATATCTAAGAGTCCTAATTAGGATCTGAATGGTATGGGTTTGCTAATTCTATTTCTTATAGGACAAAGGGGTTTGGTTTAGGGATAAGGGTCCATGGTCTATGGTGGACCCTTCTTAGTTAATTAATGGAATTTAATTCTCTTTTTAGGGTAAGTAATTAAGTAATTAATTGGTTTAGAGGTCGTAACACGGGGTGTTACAGTGCTAAAGGCACACACCCACCTTCGACTTACTTGCTATAGGCATGGGTCAGGTTATAAGTGCTGCGGTGTCATGTTAGAGCTATATGCGCTAACCCCTTGATATTGGCACTAGAGGTGCGGATCATTGAATGGCACTGCGGCACCATCTTGATATGTTGGTGGTTGAAAGGTGGCTTGTCGGTGGGGGCATGCAGTTGCCCGGAGGCATAAGGGGTGGGGATATATGGGTGGCCTGGAGGTATAGGTTGAAACTGATATAAGGACGGAGGGGAGCTACAAGGTTGGAACTTGGTATAAGGTTGGAGGATGAATTGCGTGCTTTGTTGACTACTTGCTAATTGATTGTATTGAATGCCTTAGTTGCCTCTACTTGTTACTTGCATGCTGATGCGGCCCAACATATGAAGATCCATTAAGAATACTAATTGGGCCAATCACAAAGCCCAAGTCCAAACAATTAAGGCAACTCTTCATTGGTGATGTTCAAAGATGGTGGAAATCCAAGTCAAGCCCATTTGCAAAATATGAAGAATAACTCAAGGCTTTTTTATAATTGTTTAAGTGCTGATTTTGGTGATTAAATTAGGCCCAAATCAGCCCTATTATTTTTTGTCATCATTAATTTAAATTGTTTGGCATAAAAGAGAAAACACTAGTTGTATTTAGAAAGGATTCCTTAAATCCTTTTCTAAATAAAACTCTATTTACTTGTTTTCTAGATTAGGTTTAGGACTCTTTTTCCCATTGTATTTAGATTACAATGCTGCCCTATACCTATAAATAGGGCACATCCATATCAGTTTTAGACAGACTTTAATTCAATAAAATTCTTAAGTTTTTCTTTACACTTGTATAAGAAACCTTATAGCTAATTGTGGACTCAATTAGTGGCTAGTCGTGGACTCGACTAGCAAATTGATTCGTGGACTCGAATCAATCTTACTTTCTTCAACCTTAGATTTAGGTTCGTGGACTCGTTCTTGAATCGAAGGAAACTAGATCCGACTCTAGTTGATTGAAGATTGCATCATCGAGGTACTTAAAGCTACAATGGGATTCTTCCAAGTCTTTGAGGATTCGAGACATAGGGTTTCTCGTGATGTTTAAGGTATTTCGATCCATCTCTATCTTTACATTGAGAGCAATTCTTGGGACAATACTCATCTTATTTGAATCTTGGACTAGGTTCATATCAATTTGGTATTCAGAGCCTAGGTTTGTCTCATTATCATTGGAAATTTGGTTTCTTTGGTTTCCTAGGTTTATCTCGTTCTTATCTTATATACTACTTTTTTCGTGTCTTTTTCATTAAAAAAAAACCCCAAAAAAAAATTTTCTTTTCCATTCATGATTGTGTTCTTGAATCTTGATAAATGTTCTCCAGTTTCTTGAAAAACAATCCCGAAAGTGTTTTCCCTTTTTCCCATCCAATATCAACGAGACCTCACACCTCCTAAGCACCATATTACCACATATCCTGTCAAGAAAACAACCCCATCTCACCCTTACCTATATCCAAAGTGTATTTACGCGCAATCACGTCTCAATCACACCCTGTCCAGATTTCCGCGAGCTGTGACCAGTTTCAAAGAATTACCTATATCTCGAGATCCACTGTTTAGTTTTATCTGAATTTTGTATATGTTGTAGATCTCTTCTGGGGCTTTCTTTTGATATATTATACACTGTCTAATTCCTTCTGGTTAGTGAGATATTGATCTTCAAAGTCAGGGAATTGTTTCTGTTTTTCTAGGCGATTCTTGAAATTCTTGATTCTGTTTTGAAGGGGTTGTGTGGATCCTCTTGGTCCGAAATTTTTGTTGATATTTACAGTAGTTATTTGGAGGTTACTTATCAAAAAAAAAAAAAAAGCAAAAAAAAAAAAAAAAAGAGAAAGCAAAAGAAGAAGAAGAAGAATAAGGTTGGGGAAAGAATAAGGTTGGTAGGAGAATCTTGGTGGGAAAAGGAAGGGGAAAAGTATAAGGTTGGAAGGAGTTCTTGATAGATTCCTATTTAGTTGTGGTATACTTGAACCCCTCTTACATTCTATTTGTCTTTATCTGTTGATATTGGTCTTGCATATCTTTCTGCCATACTTCCTTCTTTGGTTTCCTTTTTCTTTCAAATATTGCTTAGTTTCTTTGCTTGTATTGTCTTTTTTTTCTTTGCTTCTTGCTCTCAATTTTATTACCTACCTCGCGATACATCCTTACTCTCAAAGGCTTGTGAAGTTTTCCAAGGTACGTTTTTCTTGAACTTTGAGGTTGAATCCATATCAACTTGAGTTCCGGACTAGAAATTTTCCTTTTTGGAAAAAGGCTTGTGAGAGTATTTGCCACCTGGAGTGATACACGAGTGGAGTGTGTGTTTGTAAGAGTGTGTAGTGAACCCCAGAGCTATATGATCCATCTCTCACCCGTGAGCTGAGAATAGTGAGGGAGCGAGCCAACTTTGTGGTTTCACTAACATGAATACTCACATATCTTCTTGTTTTTAGATTTTGTTTCTCATCTGCAGATGGCTGAAGAGGTTCCAAACACACATAAGAGATTAGAACAAAAAATAGACAGGTTACTCAAACGAGTGACTAGTTTGGAGCAACACTCACAGCAAGTGCAACCACCACACAATGATGAGCGGCACCTGCCACCAGCAAGAAGAGTGGGTCCTATATGTCAAAGGATCCAGCAGCGTAATGCGGAGTTAGGAAACATTAAACATGAAATTCCTAACTTCACCGGTGAGAAAGGACCTACCGAATACATAGAATGGGAGAATGCTGTTGAAACTCTTTTTTATTTAAAGCAATATTCTGATCTTACAAAAATTAGGATAGTTGCTACATCTTTTAAGGGGTATGCATTATCTTGGTGGCAAAAAAGAAATATAGAAAGAGTTGCTAATTTTATTCCCTATGAATCTTGGGTTCAAGTGAGGGAAGATATGCGCCTAACCTTTCGTCCTAAATCTTTTTTCAATGATCTTGAAAGAAAATTGCAGGGAACGGTGCAAGGAAATAAGTCAGTTGATGAGTACTACCAAACTATAAGTATTTTGCTTAAACAGGGAGACATACATGAAGAAGAGACAAAAACTGTTGCTCGTTTCGTACATGGATTGAACTTAGAAATTCGGTGTGGAATGAGTATTCAGAGATATGACACCCTTTATGATGCCCTGTATGTTGCACGCGAATCTGAGGCAAAAATCAAAGAGATGAAAATGAACAAGTCCAAAAATGGTGCATCAAGATGGAACAACACTTGTTCCACCCCTCAAAGGCGTGATGAACATCCTCCTCCAAGAGATGATTCACGAGACAAAGGTAAGGAAAAGGTAAGTGAGGCAGTAAGGCCTCAACATGATAGAGAATTGATTTGTTATAGATGTAATGGGAGAGGCCACATAGCTCGTGATTGCCCTAACAAGAGGGTAGTTAAGATAACAACACAATCTGAAAATTTTACTTCTTGTCTTGAATATAAATCTGAGGATGAGGTTTGTGACCATTTTGAAACCCCAATGAACATGTTGAGAGAGAACCATTCATACCTTTAGATTCTGATTCTAAATATGTTGATAGTGAGTCTTGTCATACTGTTGTTGTTAAGAAGGTTTTGAATGTTCACCCTTTAAAAGAATATGAGTCTCAAAGAGAAAATATATTTTGTGCTAAAGGGTCAATTAAAGAGAATGCTTGTGCTATGGTAATAGATTCTAGAAGTTGCACAAATGTGGCTAGTGCAGCTATGGTTAAATTTCCCCAGTTACCTTTGCTTAATCATCCAAATCCTTATTGTTTGCAATGGTTAACTGATGTAGGAGAAGCTAGAGTAACCAAACAGGATCTTATTCCTTTATCTATTAACAGTTACTCTGATGAAATCTTGTGTGATAATATCCCAATGCAGGCTGCTCATATCTTGTTAGGTAGGCCATTGCAATTTGACAGAAAAATAAGTTCTGATGGAATGAGGAACACTTATGTGTTTCCCATGAATGGAGTTACATATTTCTTGTCTCGTTTGTATCCTAAACAAGTAGAAGAAATTCAATTGACATTGATGCAAGCTCTCAAACCAGCCTCAAAGAAGGAAGAAATCATAGAGAGAAAAGTGGAACCTCCATGTTTGGAATTGCAATCACCACTCCAATCCTCTAACTCAGTTTGTAGCCAAACAAAGGGACCACAATCAGTGATACAGTGGAAAGGACCAGCCCAAGGTGTCAAAGTGCAACATCTCTTGGTAACTAAAAAGGATAGTATGCAAGAGAAAGGAAGGGGAGTCACTTTATACTCACTTTTATTCCAAAAGCATGCATTATTATTCTCTAGATTTCTTTGCCATGTTTCTATTAATGAGCTCCTTGCTAGATGTGTTAGAAATTTGTTTGCGTCCATACATCCGAGATTCCTTAATTTTAATTTTACTAAAACTTTATTTGATAGAGATAAGGAATCACTGGGAAGTTATAAGGCACATTTGAAAACTTCTTATGTGAAATACTACTTGCTCAAGGGGTTTTCTTTCAAAGTCAATGGGATTGGCACTTTTTGCTTGGATTTGAGCAATGGTTTAATTATTGATTCACATAAGGGACAATTTGATTTTCCAAAGAGTGATGATGTTTTGCATGGATATTTTCATTGGCCAAAGAAGAAAAAAGATGTAGAATCTTATGTTCATAATTGTGCTACTTACCACCACAATGCATCTAAATCATTACTTGATATTTTCATGGATTTTGTGTTTGGTTTAGCCTTAAGCTCTAGGTGGAAAGATTTTGTGCTTATTGACAATTCAAACAAGATGCATAAATTTAATATGTCTCATTTTGTTGAATTATTACCATCCAGAATGTTTAAATTCCCTGATGTGTCATTAGACTTAATTGCCTTACTTGTTGATTGTAGGATGATGATTGGAGCGACTCATGTCAAGCATCCCAAGAAAAAGTTCCATGAGCGTGATAAAACAGAAAGTGAGCTTGCTACTTTGTCTTTCACTGAAGATTTGGATTCGAGGACGAATCCTTTTCAAGAATGGGAGAATAATAGGAACCAGTACACATGGAATCCAGAAAGGGTAAATAGTGGGCTCATCACAAGGCCCATAACGACGACCTTAAAACATCATTGGTGGAAGAAACAACAAAGACCAATAATAAGTCCATTCGATAGAGGAAAATATTATAGTGGCCAATTTCAAGTGATATCATGGATCGAAGACAATGCTTACAAGATTCGAGGTCGAATCATTTTCAAGAAGGGGAGGATGATGCGGCCCAACATATGAAGATCCATTAAGAATACTAATTGGGCCAATCACAAGGCCCAAGTCTAAACAATTAAGGCAACTCTTCATTGGTGATGTTCAAAGATGGTGGAAATCCAAGTCAAGCCCATTTGCAAAATATGAAGAATAACTCAAGGCTTTTTTATAATTGTTTAAGTGCTGATTTTGGTGATTAAATTAGGCCCAAATCAGCCCTATTATTTTTTGTCATCATTAATTTAAATTGTTTGGCATAAAAGAGAAAACACTAGTTGTATTTAGAAATGATTCCTTAAATCCTTTTCTAAATAAAACTCTATTTACTTGTTTTCTAGATTAGGTTTAGGACTCTTTTTCCCATTGTATTTAGATTACAATGCTGCCCTATACCTATAAATAGGGCACATCCATATCAGTTTTAGACAGACTTTAATTCAATAAAATTCTTAAATTTTTCTTTACACTTGTATAAGAAACCTTATAGCTAATTGTAGACTCAATTAGTGGCTAGTCGTGGACTCGACTAGCAAATTGATTCGTGGACTCGAATCAATCTTACTTTCTTCAACCTTAGATTTAGGTTCGTGGACTCGTTCTTGAATCGAAGGAAACTAGATCCGACTCTAGTTGATTGAAGATTGCATCATCGAGGTACTTAAAGCTACAATGGGATTCTTCCAAGTCTTTGAGGATTCGAGACAAAGGGTTTCTCGTGATGTTTAAGGTATTTCGATCCATCTCTATCTTTACATTGAGAGCAATTCTTGGGACAATACTCATCTTATTTGAATCTTGGACTAGGTTCATATCAATTTAATAATAGGAACCAGTACACATGGAATCCAGAAAGGGTAAATAGTGGGCTCATCACAAGGCCCATAACGACGACCTTAAAACATCATTGGTGGAAGAAACAACAAAGACCAATAATAAGTCCATTCGATAGAGGAAAAAAATATTATAGTGGCCAATTTCAAGTGATATCATGGATCGAAGACAATGCTTACAAGATTCGAGGTCGAATCATTTTCAAGAAGGGGAGGATGATGCGGCCCAACATATGAAGATCCATTAAGAATACTAATTGGGCCAATCACAAGGCCCAAGTCCAAACAATTAAGGCAACTCTTCATTGGTGATGTTCAAAGATGGTGGAAATCCAAGTCAAGCCCATTTGCAAAATATGAAGAATAACTCAAGGCTTTTTTATAATTGTTTAAGTGCTGATTTTGGTGATTAAATTAGGCCCAAATCAGCCCTATTATTTTTTGTCATCATTAATTTAAATTGTTTGGCATAAAAGAGAAAACACAAGTTGTATTTAGAAAGGATTCCTTAAATCATTTTCTAAATAAAACTCTATTTACTTGTTTTCTAGATTAGGTTTAGGACTCTTTTTCCCATTGTATTTAGATTACAATGCTGCCCTATACCTATAAATAGGGCACATCCATATCAGTTTTAGACAGACTTTAATTCAATAAAATTCTTAAGTTTTTCTTTACACTTGTATAAGAAACCTTATAGCTAATTGTGGACTCAATTAGTGGCTAGTCGTGGACTCGACTAGCAAATTGATTCGTGGACTCGAATCAATCTTACTTTCTTCAACCTTAGATTTAGGTTCGTGGACTCGTTCTTGAATCGAAGGAAACTAGATCCGACTCTAGTTGATTGAAGATTGCATCATCGAGGTACTTAAAGCTACAATGGGATTCTTCCAAGTCTTTGAGGATTCGAGACAAAGGGTTTCTCGTGATGTTTAAGGTATTTCGATCCATCTCTATCTTTACATTGAGAGCAATTCTTGGGACAATACTCATCTTATTTGAATCTTGGACTAGGTTCATATCACATGCCTATCTGCTTGTTATGTCTTGCATTACATGTTTAGGGCGCCTATTAGTCCTTACGATTATTCTATCATATTGAGTATGTTAATATGCCTTTAGTCTTGATTTTGGATTTAAACTAGACTCTCGTAACTATATATGTATTCCAGTTTCAAAATGAGTTTCTTATATCTACCTATATTGTACTTAACGCGTCGGAGTGGGTTACCAGCATTATTCGCTGACGGTTGTTACACCGAATGTTTTTCAGGGACAGTGAGTAGCTTCGGAGCGCGCTAGTGGATTCGTGGACTTAGTTTAGATAGTTCTAGCCTGGATGAAATGGCCTGCGTGCCTTGATTTGTATTTGGGTATTAGTTATGGTGTAAGCTTTGTTAGTTAATTTAGCCTGTGCATCTGAGTTCTCCAGCTCAGATGTGGCATAGTACCCTGACTACCATTTCTAGTTTATGCTGTGTTTGGGAATTAATAAGAGATTAGCCTTTACTTTATAGGTTTTAAATATCTTGAAATTTAGGGGTGTTACAATTGTTATCAGAGCCTAAGTTCGACCCTAGGATAAGGCCCTTAAGACAAGACTTTAGGACATTAAGCTTGAACTCTAGGTGTTTAAGTTCTTAGGATATAAGGATCTTAGGACACGCGGTGAGACTGTGAGTTTATTTATTGCTTTCTATTAAGTTCCCTATACTTGTTCCTTTCTTTCTACGCTTGCTCCAAGGTTGTGATATCCTTGCGTACTTTTACATGCTTTGTAACATATTATTCTTTGATTATTAATAACTTACCTTGACATGCTATTGATTTTGTTTCTTACATATCAGACTTGGTTATTTGCTTGCGCATGAAAGTTGGGTTATTTTCCTAATTAATTCATTCATATATCGGCTAAGGACTTGCATATTATTGCTTAAATTATTTGTCAATGTGCATTATTTGGATATTTGTTATTTGATGGAATATTTTGGAACTTGCAATTGACGACCTTATTTGACCGATAATTGCTCACTTTTCCTAATTGTGATTGTTCGATTATTCTGATAGTCAACTTACTTATAGCTGGATAAGTACTTGCATGAGTTTGCCTGAAAGTTGTTGGAACGTAGCTTTATTCTTTAGGAGAGGAGGAATGTGATGTGTGATCCTTATGATGTCTGGAACTTTCGTTTAAGTCTTCCGTATTCCTTGTTGATATCATAATGATGTTATTCCTTGATGTTTACCATGTATTCAAGTCCCTTTTGTTGTTCATATGAGTGTGGAATTCTCTGGACTTGAATTTGTGCATTCTTAGGACTTTTGCCGAAGTGATTCCTTCTTCACAGTCACGTTCCAGTGGGACCTTGGCTGGAGGTCGACCTCTCACCACGTGCCCACTGCCACGTTCCAGTGAGACCTTTACAGGCGGTCGACCACCCACCTCGTGCCCACTGGTTCGGTATGTTTTTTTAACTTCTCATTTTATTGATCCATTGTGCGCTTGTATGTTTTACTTGATGATTCCTTAAGTGTTTAATATATGAATAACAATCTATACTTGAACATGACGGTTGGAGTATTTCCTAATTGAGTTAATACCTCCAATGGTCCTCCGAGTATTAGGGTATTATCAGGTGTGGTCCTCCGAGTCTAAAACGACCACGAGACGTCCTCCGAGTTCAATAAAATAACCACCCGTGGTCCGCCGTTAGGTTTGGTGTCAAATGGACCTTAAGTGTAAGGGCAAACCTGTCATTTCTACTACGAGAAAGAGTTAATACCTCCAAGGTCATCTGAGTATTAGGGTATTACCAGGTGTGGTCCCCCGACTTAAAAACGACCACTAGACGTCCTACTAGTTTAAAAAAAATTACTACTCGTGGTCCTCTATTAGGTTTGCTGTCAAAGGGGTGTTAAGTCTGAGGGCGAACCTATCCTTTCACCTATATTTCTTCCTCACAAGTTTTGCGGATCCCCCCACCCACAAAATGCAACCTCAAGAAGCCACTCTACTTTGGCGAGAATGGCAATGAAGGAAGCTTTGGCCTCTGACCGTAAATGGCGAAAGCCGTGGGTTTCAGAAAACGGGCAGCTCTGAAGATTGGCGAACCACCTGTGGATTATACCATTAACTCCTCCCTCTCTCTCTCCTCAAAGATGAAGTCTTTGGATGACCCTTCCTCCACTGTTCATGTTCCAGGGTAGCTCTCTATGCTG
Organism: Ipomoea nil; assembly: GCF_001879475.1. NCBI lineage: Eukaryota > Viridiplantae > Streptophyta > Magnoliopsida > Solanales > Convolvulaceae > Ipomoea > Ipomoea nil. Next base: position 559,884 of record NW_017617705.1, on the reverse strand, counting down.
ATTCTTGGGCACAAAGTTTTCCTATACATGTACCCCACTTTTCCTTTTACTCCATGTCCATGGATGCAGTATGCTTGATTAAGAAAAAGTGGTGAAAGTGGATACAGAAAATGATCTAGTGACAATGACCGGGAAACTGGACGTGAAGGCAATGGTGGAGGAATTGAAGAAGCATCTGGGGGAAAAATGTTGCAGATATACCATTGCTGTGAACGAAGGACAAAGAAATAGAGGTGAAAAGACAACTTTGTCCTCACACTTAACGCCCCTTTGACAACAAACCTAACTGGGCACCACGGGTGGTAATTTTTTTTAAACTAGTAGGACGTCTAGTTGTCATTTTAAAGTCGGAGGACCACACCTGGTAATACCATAATACTCAGAGGACCATTGGAGGTATTAACTCATATGATAAATGAGCGGTTTGCCCTCACACTTAATGCGCATTTGACACCAATCCTAACGGAGGACCACATGTGGTTATTTTTTAAAACTCGGAGGATGTCTCGTGATCGTTTTAAACTCGGAGGACCACACCTAGTAATACCCTAATACTCGGAGGACCATTTGAGGTATTAACTCTTTCCTAATTATATATATATATATATATATATATATGCATAGGTACGTAGGAGCATATATGTGTACGGTACGTAGTAATCCTTGTCCCCTAACTCTAATACCTAATATCGCCATAAACCCTATTACATGTTGGGCCCAATACTATACTCGTAGTTCTAATATACGTATACATAGTTATTATACATATATGTACCAAGTTTTGACACAGAAGACAATCTGAGAGAAACCGGGATAAATCTGTGAAACCTAAACCAAGTGGTCACTTCAAAACTATTTTTGGAAGAAATTCATCTTGACCCCCCACCCCCAAACTATTCTAAAACTATCATTCTAGACTTTGGTCCATGTTGCATGGTGGACCACAAGCTTCCAACGCCTTGTTTAATCCCCCTGACCACTAAGATAAGGACCCCCTGAACAAATATTTATACATAAATAGGTATATCCCTACTATTCTAAATATATTCGCCTAAACTTCAATTACACTTACACGCATATTATTATTATTATTATTATTATTATTATTATTATTATTATTATTATTATTTATTATTATTATCATCATCATCATTATTATTACATCCTAACCCTAATCACCTTGCCTAATCCTAAATCTTCCACGGTTGCACCATATATGGTACGTCCCTATATGCTTTTATATATATATATATATATATATATATATATATATATATATATATATATATATATATATATATATATATATATATATATATATATAGACTTAGCGACGGAAAAAAGCTGTGTCGCTAAAATCTAGCGACGGGGGTTTTTGTGACGGACGAAATCCGTCTTTAATCCGTCGCTAACTACTTTAGCGACGGATTTTCACTATTTAGTGACGGATTTCGTCCGTCGCTATTCTTGTGTTTTTTTGTAGTGAAAGAACATCCTCCCTTATTCATACGTATTTATATAAATTGTTAACGGTCATATTATATACAATAATATCCCTAACCCCAGATAATACACATGTACGCTAGCTATGATAATCTTATATGTATCTATAAGTTTGCACATAGCGTAACCTAACCCTGAAATATTATTTCGCACAAATTACATTACTTGATGCGGCCCAACATAATGAAGATCCATTAAGATTACAAATTGGGCCAATCACAAGATCCGAGGCCCAAATCAGCTTTATTATTTGTGGTCATCATTTATTTTAAATTGTTTAGAATTAAAGAGAAAACACTAGTTGTATTTAGAAAGGATTCCTTAAATCCTTTTCTAAATAAAACTCTATTTACTTGTTTTCTAGATTAGGTTTAGGACTCTTTTTCCAATTGTATTTAGATTACAATGCTGCCCTATACCTATAAATAGGGCACATCCATATCAGTTTTGAGGAGGCTTTAATTCAATAAAATTTTTAAGTTTTTCTTTACACTTGTGTAAGAAATCTTATGGCTAATTGTGGACACAATTAGTGGTTAGTTGTGGACTCGACTAGCAAATTGATTCGTGGACTCGAATCAATCTTACTTTCTTCAGCCCTTGATTTAGGTTCGTGGACTCGTTCTTGAATCGAAGGAAACTAGATCCGACTCTAGTTGATTGAAGATTGCAACATCGAGGTACTTGAAGCTACATGGGATTCTTCAAAGTCTTTGAGGATTCGGGACTAAGGGTTTCTCGTGAGGTTTAAGGTATTTTGATCCATCTCTATCTTTGCATTGAGAGTAATCTTGGGACAATATTCCATCTTTATTTGAACCTTGGACTAGGTTCATATCAATTCCAAATTGATATGAACCTAGTCCAAGGCTCAAATAAAATGGAGTATTGTCCCAAGATTACTCTCAATGCAAGATAGAGATGGATCGAAATACCTTAAACCTCACGAGAAACCCTTTGTCTCGAATCCTCAAAGACTTGGAAGAATCCCGTTGTAGCTTCAAGTACCTCGATGATGCAATCTTCAATCAACTAGAGTCGGATCTAGTTTCCTTCGATTCAAGAACGAGTCCACGAACCTAAATCTAAGGTTGAAGAAAGTAAGATTGATTCGAGTCCACGAATCAATTTGCTAGTCGAGTCCACGACTAGCCACTAATTGAGTCCACAATTAGCTATAAGGTTTCTTACACAAGTGTAAAGAAAAACTTAAGAATTTTATTGAATTAAAGTCTCCTCAAAACTGATATAGATGTGCCCTATTTATAGGTATAGGGTAGCATTGTAATCTAAATACAATGGGAAAAAGAGTCCTAAACCTAATCTAGAAAACAAGTAAATAGAGTTTTATTTAGAAAAGGATTTAAGGAATCCTTTCTAAATACAACTAGTGTTTTCTCTTTAATAATTCTAAACAATTTAAAATAAATGATGACCACAAATAATAAAGCTGATTTGGGCCTCGGATCTTGTGATTGGTCCAATTTGTAATCTTAATGGATCTTCATTATGTTGGGCCGCATCATCCTCCCCTTCTTGAAAAATGATTCGACCTCGAATCTTATAAACATTGTCTTCGATCCGTGACATCACTTGAAACGGGTCACTACAATACTTTCCTCTATCGAATGGAATTATTATTGGAATTCCTTGATTTTTCTACCAATGATGCTTTAAGGATGTACTTTTTGGCCTTGTGATGAGCCCACTATAGACCCTTATTAGATTCCATGTGTGCTGGTTCCTATTATTCTCCCATTCTTGAAAAGGATTCGTCCTCGAATCCAAATCTTCAATGAAAGACAAAGTAGCAAGCTCACATTCTATTTTATCACGCTCATGGAACTTTTTCTTGGGTTGCTTGACACGAGTCGCTCCAATCATCATCCTACAATCAACAAGTAAGGCAATTAAGTCTAATGACACATCATGGAATTTAAACATTCTGGATAGTAATAGATCAGCAAAACGAGACATTAAATTTAGCCATCTTGTTTGAATTTTCAACAAGCACAACATCTTTCCTTCTAGAGCTTAAGGCTAAACCAAACACCAAATTGATATGAACCTAGTCCAAGGCTCAAATAAAATGGAGTATTGTCCAAAGATTACTCTCAATGCAAGATAGAGATGGATCGAAATACCTTAAACCTCACGAGAAACCCTTTGTCTCGAATCCTCAAAGACTTGGAAGAATCCCGTTGTAGCTTCAAGTACCTCGATGATGCAATCTTCAATCAACTAGAGTCGGATCTAGTTTCCTTCGATTCAAGAACGAGTCCACGAACCTAAATCTAGGGTTGAAGAAAGTAAGATTGATTCGAGTCCACGAATCAATTTGCTAGTCGAGTCCACGACTAACCACTAATTGTGTCCACAATTAGCCATAAGGTTTCTTACACAAGTGTAAAGAAAAACTTAAGAATTTTATTGAATTAAAGCCTCCTCAAAACTGATATGGATGTGCCCTATTTATAGGTATAGGGCAGCATTGTAATCTAAATACAATGGGAAAAAGAGTCCTAAACCTAATCTAGAAAACAAGTAAATAGAGTTTTATTTAGAAAAGGATTTAAGGAATCCTTTCTAAATACAACTAGTGTTTTCTCTTTAATTCTAAACAATTTAAAATAAAAGATGACCACAAATAATAAAGCTGATTTGGGCCTCGGATCTTGTGATTGGCCCAATTTGTAATCTTAATGGATCTTCATTATGTTGGGCCGCATCATCACTCTTATATATATACATACACGTATCGTGTGATAACCCTAATTATACATTTCCCCCTCGCATAATCTCTCTGTTAGCCCTCCTACCTTCCCTAAATAATTAAAAAAAAAAAAACTTTAGCCTTATCATCAAGTCATCAATTGATTCAGGAATTAGCAATCAAGGTCTTCAATTCTAAGTTGTTTAAGTATTCTGGGCTTCTAGAGGTAAGATTTATGCCTACCTAAAATTTATTTACCACGAGATAAAACTGATTTTCCTAAGTGCTTGCGTGAAAAAAATCTGTCAAAGATTCCTCAAAGATAAATCTTTTTGTATTTATGAACCCAGGTTATTTTACTCGTAATTATTAAAGAATATCTGTATGCGAATTGCATGTTCAAATGGTAGTGGAGATTTATATTTTCGTGGTGTACGTATTGTGTGTCAAATCAGATAGCTCGCATGTTTGTGTTGAAATACATACTTACACACATTCATGTATATATAAAGCATGTTAGACAAAACTATATGTTATAAGGCATCCCACTATGCATATATACAATATTATTAATTGCAAGCAATCTGCATATACATGCCAATACTTGTATACTTAGTGTGCTATGAACAATCCCGTATAACACCTCGCGTATTCATGGCGTACGAATTAAGCATAAAGTATTCGTCTATGAAATCCAGTGAATTATTCCATATGTGCTAAACATTAGTATTTATGTAAATACTTGTTATGTGATTATCCATCATTATTCATGATGTGCAAAATATAGGTCCTAATTCTATTGTCTCCCCAAAGTTTATTTACCACATAAGAAACAAGAACCTTTCTCCTAATTGCTTACATGAAGATCTTTTTATCGGAAATCGATCTTTTATTAGTTCAAGTAATTGTTATATGATTTATGACCTTCCTGAATTTATATGACAATTGTTTGGCTATGCCACAATGATTGAGTACATGAATTTATTTGTTAAGTATGCACTAGTTTAACACGGAAGGTACAAACAACACACACGCTAGCATTTAAACACCGAACTAGCATACTTATTAAACGGGTAAACCAAAGGTAGTTCCGAAGAACACACAAGACTCTTCACGGTTCAACGAAACACAATGTTGAACACTTAGCACGATTCAAGACACCAAAACATACATGGAATCCTACCATATAGTTCTAGACATACGAAACATCAAGAACACACTCAAATAGTTCCACAAAAGAACATCGGGAAGTCAAAAGACTAAATACCGAGTCAAACGAATCACGGGAAACAAATCCCAAACAAACGCCAACATGTACCCCGCGGGTGGACACACGGGTAGGCCCCTACCCGTGGTCCTGCCCGCGGGTACCAACACCCACAAGCCTCGTTCCCGCGGGTGGGGCGGCGGGTAGGGCTCTCCCCGTCGTTCCGCCCGCGGGTACGTCCCTGGGTCCAAAATAATCCTTTCGGGGATTTTCAACTCCAAGCTCAAATTCAAGTCCAAAACATGCCAAATCTCACCCAACACAACAAAATGACTTGAACCATGGAAAGTGCCAAGCAATGGCACAAAGGAACCCTAAACACAAGCTCTAGATATGCAATATCACAAGACAAATGCATAAACCCTCACATTTCATAGCAAAACACAAGTAGAATCCAAGAAATCACATATAGGTAAGCAAAATAGGTTTTGTAGAGCATGTGTTACCTCATTCGCTTATCCAACCAAAAACAACGCCAACTTAGGCTAGGCTCAACTCATAAGCCAAACGGGAACTTGTGAATCAAACCGGATTCTCACTAATTAACAAGAGCACTAAACAAAACTAATTATGCTCATAAGAGGAATTGAACTCTATTCCAGCCCTAAATTACCCAAAGATCTAACCATCTAGGATAGGCAACCTATTAGTAACTTTATCACAATATTAAACACTAATAGGCAAGCTAATAACCAAGCTTAAGAAGTAAAACTACTAATTAAAACTAAACCAAGCTACCAAGGATTCAAACTCACGTTTTTCCTTAAATTACCCACCAAACCAACCATCCAAGCTAAACATCCTATTAAGGACTTAACCCCAACATTATAATCTAATAACCACGTCTAGGAGATAGAACTTTAATTAAAACTAATAAGCTAAGGGGAGGCTCAAACCCTAGCCACTTCATAAACTAATCATGCACTTAACCACTAAGCTAATCTATCCTTTGGTGACTTAATTGCAAGAACTAATATAACAACTAACTAAGAAACAACAATAACAAGAAAACCAGAGGCTCACCCTCAACTTCTTCGTCTTCTTCAAGAGCTGTATGCCGAGAAGCCGCGGGTAGGCGACGGGCACATCACCACCCCATTCTCTGCACGCGGGTACACCTGAGCCACCACGTCGCCGGAAGAAGGTGGAGACCGGAGGAGGACGACCAGCCGCCACTGTTGCTTTGCTCCTCCGAGGATAACCGAGACCGCCGAGGTCCACGTCCGTCGCCGTCGCTCCACCATCGAAACATCACCGCTCCGTCTCTGCTACCACGAGAGGAAACAGACGAAGGCACACCGGATATTGCTCTGTTCGCACTGAGGATCCAAGCCACTTCCATGAACCTTGCAAGACTTACGCTGGAAAACCAAAGAGAAAAGGAGAGGCCGGAGCTTATTTTGTTGCTTCTCTCACTTGCCGGTTTCTGCCTGGTCACGCCGTAGCTAAGAAAAAGGAGAGGGAGGATGGTTGTCGGTTGGTTTCATACAAAAAGGGGGCAAAAGAATGGGAGGTGGTGTTGTTTGGTTTTGTCGCTGCTGCTAGGGTGGTGAGAGGAAGCAGTGAAGAGGGAGACGAGAGACAAGAGGCTATCATCAGATTTGGGGACAACACCATACACATTAAGCTTCAAAGTTACTAGGGTAGCTTTCTATTTTTGGATTGGATCAAGTATGGCAATTGGACTAGGCTAGATATAAGGCTTGGGATTTAGCAATTGGGTTTGGGCAAAACTTTTGGGTCAAGGACCATACATATATTTTGGTCATACCAAAATAATATTACACATTTATATTTATAAACATTCATGGGCTTGATTATTTGAGGTGCAGGACTTATATAGAAAATACATTTGGGCTCAAAGATGATTAATAGGCTTTAGGGATTAAAACCATTTTGAGGCTAGGAATATTTTGTACCAAAAATATTGGTTCACCATAATAGGTAGACCCGAGCCCGTTTTAAAATAAATAGCTATATAAATATTTTTATTAAAATATTTATTATCGGGACTATAATTTATTTTAGGAAAATACGAGGTGTCACAAAGGCAAGTGTTGCCGTTGCGTAATTCTCTATTCGTGACGAGTGATGTCGCGAAGGCATGTGTTGCCAGTGTGTCTCTTATCCTCTTGTGTTGTGTATGTCGAGTGATATTCTACTGAGTGATGGTAGATTATACCTTGAGCCTTACTTACGTTGTAGTTGTTTACTTCTTGTGTCTTGGGATTTGTTCCCTTATTCTTGTTGGGAGTGGTATAGAGTCTTGTGGTTGACTTCTATCCTTGGCTTTGAAACTTATATATACAGTATTCTGTTTCGAAATAATTTTGTATATACACTATCTATCTATATATGCTATTGACATGTATTGGTGGGTTACCAGCGTTATTCGCTGACCGGGCGTCGTCCCATTTTATCTATGTGCTTTTCAGGTCCCGAGTAGTGGCGAGCGCAATCTAGTAATGGATAGTATAGAGCCCTCAGACTTTGTAGTTTGTTTTGGGTCTGAGTGTAACACCCCGTGTTACGGCCCCTAAAACCAATTAATCATTTAATCAATTACCCAAAAGAAAGGACTAAATTCCAATAATTAATTAAGAAAAGGCCCACCATAGTCCATGAGCCCTTATCCCTAAACCCAATCCCCTAGTTCTAGAAGGAATAGAACTAACCCTAATTAGGGACTCTTAGGTATATAAATAGGGGGCATAGGAGGCCCCTAAAACCCACACCACACAAGAAGTTCCAAGAATCCCCCTAGGAGAAATCAAGAAAGAAGGAATCTTAAAGAAAGACCCTTCATAGCCAAGGAAATTAATTAAGGCTAAGAGGTAACCCATGTCTCAACAAAACCTATTTTCTTAGCTATGATCTCCCTCTTAGGCCTCCCTCTATATTCTAGTGTCTTGATGAATCGTTTATGATATTGACGATGTGATCTTGATAATTGGTGTTATGATTTTGTGTGTGATCTTGATAATCTTGATGATGATAAGGGATTCTTGATGATTGTGTGATATTCTTGATGAATCTTGATGTTCCTTGATATTAAAAGATGAGTTATGTTCTTGTTAATTTAAATATGATTAGAGCCCTAGGATGTATCGTGAAATTCGTATGGTGTTATTCTTGTTGTATTGGGTGGGAATTCGCATGCTCGGGTGTTGTTTGAGTTTAGAAATTATGATAGGATACGTGCCGTATGATTCTTGCTTTTGATCCGTTAATTGTCTACGTGTTGTCATCAATTGCGTTTAAAGGTGTCTAAGCATGGTTTCGAGTTCCACAAATGATCCCGGGGCGTTTATTGTGAAAAAGAGTCAGTGGTGGGTAGGGGAACCGCCACCTACCCACGGTCGGAAATAACGCCGCCGGCAGCGGGCAGGCGATGCCCGCCGAGCACCCGCTGCCCGGAGAATTGTCGTCGGCGGGTGACCCTTCACCCACCGGCTACCCGCTGGAAATTATCCCACCTCGGGATCCCGGCTTCCCGGTTTGATGTTCCCCCGACCCCCATGGCGTCCCAACGGACTCCGTCTATCGTGCCTAAAGTCTAGTTTGATGTTTCGGGTACCATTCGTAGGATAAACGAGTCTTTTATATATATATATATATATATATATATATATATATATATATATATATATATATATATATATATATATATATATATATATATATGTTGCATGCTAGTGGAATTGGTATCCCGTCGGCCTAGGTGAAAGAAGCATGAACCCCTTAGGATTATTCCTAGTATGTGGATAACCACGCATAGGTTTCGTTATACGATTTCTCCCCCTTCCCAATGTGTTAATGTGGGTTTCATGTGCTTGCTATGTGTTATGTGTGCATGATACCCCAATTTGGTTGCGATCAAATTGGTTATTCCTGAGCTGCGGTTCAGAAGCTGGCTGCGGTCAGAATTACACTCCCGGGCTGCGGTCCACCGTTTGGTTGCGATCAAACATTTTACATGAGCTGCGGTTCATATTCCTGGCTGCGGTCAGATGACTACTCTTGGGCTGCGGTCCACTGTTTGGTTGCGATCAAACATTATGATGAGCTGCGGTTCATCGGTCGGTTGCGATCGACCCCTTCGTATTGCGATACGAGGCAGGGTGCTGCGGGGCCGTGTCAGAGCTATATGCGCCGACCCTCATGTATGGGCATGCGATTGGTCCTGTGGCGCCACCAAAGTGTGCTTGCGTGTGATGAGATACGAATTGGAGTGATGATGTGAATGAGATGAAGTGAATCTGTGACCATAGGATATATGCTAGTATCTTTATATGCTTGATTATAACGGTTGAATGTGCTTATCCCCATTTGTCGAGTCTATTCCTGGTTTTAAAACTAGCGTCTCCTAAGTATATATCTTCCTGCTTCAAAATGACTTTTCGTATATCTATATATATATATATATATATATATATATATATATATATATATATATATATATATATATAATGTATTTCAACGCGTTGGAGTGGGTTACCAGCATCTCTCGCTGAATAGATATATTTGGCTTTCAGGCACAGAGAAGTAGACACTGGAGCGCGCTAGAGATTTGGAGCGTAGAGTAGATAGTTTTCCCCTTTCGGCCTGCGTGCCATGCTCATGTATTTACATTCTCGAGGATATTAGTTAGTTGGCCTGTGCACCTGGGTTCTCTAGCCCAGGTGTGGCATAGCACCGCGTACTCTATTATATTATGTTTTGGGTTTTAATGAGAATCTACTTTCATTATATAAGTTTCAAAAGTTTTAAAATTTCGGGGTGTTACATTGTGTGCCTTCTATGTTGAATTTTAGACTTGTGTATGGTTGACCTTGTTCCTTTAGACTAATGGTTTGGATGATGTTTTCACCTGTGCGTTCACCTTAGCGTGGACGTGGCATAACACACTTAGTTTTCCAGCTTTTATATAGTTAAGACTTTCGTTGTGTATGCTTCTGTTATGGTTAGATTATCTGCACGTTTAAGTTTAAAATGGCCTGGAAATCGGGGGTGTTACACGGCGGGTGGAGCTCTGCCCGCCGTTCCGCATGCAGGTACCACTCTGTACACCAAAATATCCCTTCGAGGATTTTCAACAAGTCCAAAACATCCAAAAACTCACCAAATACAACAATATGACTTGAACCAAGAAAAAACCAAGCAATGGCATACAAGAATCCTAACAACAAGCTCTAGATATGCATTCTCACAACACAATGCATCAAATCTCACATTTCATAGCAAAAATCACATGTAGAAGTCATGAAATCATCATATAGGTAAGGAAATAGATTTTGTAAAGCATGGGTTACCTCTTGCAGCCTAAACCTTCACTTTTCACACCCTTAAAAGCTTCTCTTAAAGCTCTCTTTCAACTTCAACTTCAAGAACACAACAAAAGACAACAAAGATTCTATCTTTTCGAAAAGACACCTAAAAAGATACTAGAAACTCTAAGGGATCAAGGATCTTACCCGCCCTTATGCTCAAGGTTAAGAAAGTTTGAATCTTGTAGACCAACTTGAAGAATCTAGGATTGCTCAAAACTTGGCTTGAAGATTAAGCTAACAATTTTCTAAAGGGAAGGTGGAGCTTTTGTGTTTAGGGTGAGGGAAATGAAATGAAGGACGACTCTAGGTTAGCTGGGGGTACAAACAATAGGTGCAAAGAATTCTTTGCCCTTACTAAAGTGGGAAGTGTAAGGAGACAAGGGAATAATTCATAAGGCATAGAGTACAACCCTTTGACTTGGATTGACTAGTCAATTTCTAGTCCTCCGACTATTGAATTTTCAGGATTTTAGGAATAAATTACCAATTAACCTAGGATTAATTATCTAATTAATCCTTAAATAGATTTTGGATTTACGGTGTGTCACATCCTCTCCACTTTAAAAGAAGCTTCATCCCCGAAGCTTGGGTACGACGAATCCAAACAAAATGGCAAAACGAAACATCAATGAGATAATCAAGAACGTCATTTTTACCAAACTTCAAGAATAAAAAAAGATGCATAATTATCAAGAAGTCATGACATTGCAAGGTTTTAAGAAATCATCAAGAAATTCATTGAGCAAACGAACACTATAACCAAGACACAAACATAAGCCTATCCCTACCCTAAAACTAAACAACAAGAGAGGTAACATGAGGTACCTGAGGTGAACAACTTCGGATAACGCTCTCTCATAGTCGACTCCAACTCCCACGTTGCTTCTTCTACACCATGATGTGACCACCATACTTTTACCATCTTCATCGATTTCCTACGGGTTTCCCTGGTCTTGAAATCCATAATCCGAAGCGGTCTTTCTTCGTAAGACATGTTATCATCTAGAGGGATCACTTCCGGTGGTATTACGTGCGTCGGGTCATGCACATACTTCTTAAGCTGAGACACATGGAAAACATTGTGCACCCGCTCCAACTCCATAGGTAACGCTAGCCGATAAGCCAAACTTCCTATTCTTTCAAGAATCTCATAAGGTCCAATAAACCTAGGGCTTAGCTTGCCCTTCTTACCGAATCGCATAACTCCCCGAGTGGGAGAGACCTTTAACCATACCTTGTTCCCAATCGCAAACTCCACCTGTTTCCTTCCTAAATCAGCATACGATTTCTGGCGATCCTATGCCACTTTCATCTTTCTTTGGATGAGTTTTGTAACACCCCTAATTTTTAAAACTTTCAAAGCTTATGGAATAAAGGCAATTCTATTATTAATTCCCAAACAGAGCATAAACTAGACATAGTGGTTGGGGTGCTATGCCACATCTGAGTTGGAGAACTCAGATGCACAGACTAAACTAACTAACAAAGCATAGGCCATAACTAATACCCAAATGCAAATCAAGGCACGCAGGCTATCTCATTTAGGCTAGAACTACCTAAACTAAGTTCACGAATCCAACTAGCGCGCTCCGAAGCTATTCGTCTATACCTGAAAGCCAAATAATATCTGTTCAGCGAATAATGCTAGTAACCGACTCCAACGAGTTAAATACAATATAGGTATATATATATATATATATATATATATATATATATATATATATATATATATATATATTGAAAATCATTTTGAAGCCGGAATATATATATACTTATGAAACTCTAATTTAAAACCGAGGATAGACTCAATCAAGCAAAGGTAGGCACATTTAATATAATTAATCACCCACATAATGATTCTAGCATGCACCCTAAGGTCACAAGAGTATCATATCAATATTCAAATACTATTTCAGTCATCATCAACAATAAGACACGTATGCACATATGGTGGTGCCGCAGGACCAATCGCATACCCATACATGAGGGTCAGCGCATATGGCTCTGACACGGCCCCGAAGCACCCTGCCTATACTGCAACACAAGGAGATTGATCACAACCAATCGATGAACCGCAGCTCATTGTATCATAACGTTTGATAGCAACCAAACGGTGGACTGCAGCCCGATGATTATGTATATCTGATCGCAACTAGATTATGGATCGCAGCCCTATATATATAGAAATAACAGCCGATGGTTCTCAACCCATCCAACTGCCTGTATAGCCAATTGATTGCAACCAATTACGGTATCATGCACAATTTACACATAAGCCAAGCACATGCAACCCACATTACCACATAAGGAGGGGGAATCATTGGGGAATACTTATCCTAATATAACTTATGCGTGGCCAACCACATTAAACTACTCGAGACACGCCTAAGGGGTCATGCACCTTCCCTCTTAGGCTAATGGGATACCAATTCGACTAGCATGTAATACACAAGACTCTTTTATCCTAAGAATGATATCCGATAAATCAAACTAGACTCATATACGACAAACGGGGTACAACGAGACACGGGGAAACATTAAACGGGAAAAAACACCATGATTCATACTGAATGTCCAGCGGGTGGCCGGCGGGTGGAGGACCACCCGCCGGTTGCCCGCCGACGGTGAACTAGAAGGCAGGCGGGTGCCCGGCGGGCAGTCGCCTGCCTGCCGGCTGCCCGCTGGCAAGAGGGCGTTGGGCAGCGGGTAGATGGCTGGTACCACTGCCTCCACCTACCCCCCACTGACTCCTATGTATTAAATTGGTCCCGGGATCCCTCGTGGACCCGAAACCATGTCTAGACACATTAAAACACGAACGACGACACCACGTAATCAAGTAACAGATTAAAACCAAGAACCACACCAAATACATCCTAACACGACTCCTAAACATGCCAAGACTCAACAACGGAACATGCGAAATCCCACCCAAACATACCAAGAATAATACAATACAAAATCCACGTTTTAACCCTAAGGCTCTAGTCATAATTAAAACACCAGATCGCTCCAATAATTTATTTTAGAATCAAGAACATCAAGATTATCACATAAGTATAAAGATTAACACATAAACATCAAGATCATCCCATAAACATCAAGATTATCTCATAAACACCATATTAATCTCAGGCAAAGCCTTATCAAGACGCAAGCACAGAATCGTATATCAAGGAGCCAATGAAGAAGGTATAGCAAGAAAAATAGGTTTTGTTTAGACATGGGTTACCTCTTAGCCTTAATTAATCCTCCCTTGGCTATTAAGGCTCTTCTCTAAGATTTCCATCCGTTTGATCTCCCCTAGGCTTGGTGGTGGGTGAATCCCCTGGGAATAATTTCGGGTAATATAACTATGGGTGGTAAGGGTTCTAATTGCTTTATAATCCCCTATTTATAGAGTTAGGAATCCTAATCAGAGTCTGAATAGTAAAGACCTACATTCTATTCTTAATAGGTCTATAGCCCTTGGATCCCTAATTAGAATCTGAGTAGTGGAAGGTCCATTATTCCTAATAGGCTTAAGCTCTAGTTTAGGCAAGGGCCCGCGATGCATGGTGGACCACATTAATTAATTGAAGGGAATCCTAAACATTAATCATGCAATCCAAGTACAACCAACACACACATCCTCATAGGAATCAATCAACGGATCACAACAAAGATACGAAACCATACTCCACAATGAAAGGATCAAAATTCGACAACAACAATGATCAACACATGTTATCATCCACAGTAGGAAGGAACAAACTGCACACACTAGCATTTCAACATCAAACTAGTATGCTTATCAAACGGGTAAACCAAACATAGTTCCGAAGAACATACAAGACTCATCATGGTTCAACGAATCACAAAGTTTAACGCTTAGCACGATTCAAGATACCAAATCCTACATGGATTCCTAACATACCGTTCTAGACATACGAAACATCAAGAAGACAGTCAATTAGCCCAACAAAACAACATCGGGAAGTTAAAACATCAATTACCGAGTCAAAAGAATCACGAGAAACAAATCCCCGAACACCACCAAATATGTACCCCGCGGGTGGGGCCATGGGTGGACCTCCACCTGTGGTTCCACCCGTGGGTACACCAACCCACAAGCATGTTCCCCGCGGGTGGGGCGGCTGGTTGAGCTCTGCCCGCCGTTCCGCCTACGGGTACCACTCTGTACACCAAAATATCCCTTCGGGGATTTTCAACAAGTCCAAATTCAAGTCCAAAACACCCAAAATCTCACCAAATACAACAATATGACTTGAACCCAAGAAATAGCCAAGCAATGGCATACAAGAATCCTAACAACAAGCTCTAGATATGCATTCTCACAAGAAAATGCATCAAATCTCACATTTTATAGCATAAATCACATGTAGAAGTCAAGAAATCATCAAATAGGTAAGAAAATAGATTTTGTAAAGCATGGGTTACCTCTTGCAACCTAAACCTTCACTTTTCACGCCCTTAAAAGCTTCTCCTAAAGCTCTCCTTCAACTTCAACGTCAAGAACACACCAAAAGACAACAAATACTCTATCTTCTAGAAAAGAAACCTAAAAAGGTACTAAAAACACTAAGGGATCAAGGATCTTAACCTCCCTTATGCTCAAGGTTAAGAAAGTTTGAATCTTGTAGACCAACTTGAAGAATCTAGGATTGCTCAAAACTTGGCTTGAAGAATGTGACACCCCAAAAATCCAAATTCAATTCATGGATTAATTGAGTAATAAATCCTATTTCAATTGAGGAATTAATTTCTAAAATCCTGAAATTTAATAGTTGGGGACTAGTATTTGACTAGTCAACTCCAAAGTCAAGTTGTACCTTGAGCTTTGAAGGGAGTTCCCTTGTTCCTTACACCTTTCTAATATTAGTAAGGGTATTCTTGACTTTTCACCTAGTGTTAGTATTGTAACCAAACCTAGAAGACACCTCCATTCTATCCCTTACAATTTCTAAAATATAGCTCTACCTTCTCTCTAGAAAGGTGAGTGGCTTTTCCTCCAAGCTAAGTTGAGACCTTGCCAAGACTTCAAGATTTGCTTTCAAGATTCAACCTTTCACCTATTTGGGCATCTAGGAGGGTAAGATCTAAGCCTATCTTGTGTTTTTAGTTCCATCTTAGGTGTCTTTTTCTTAAAAGTAGGATCTTTATGATCTTTTGGTTTGTTCTTGAAGTGGGTTTGGAAAGTGAGCCTTGTTGAGAGCTTGTTGAGGTGTAAAGTGAAGTCTTTTAGTCTACAAGAGGTAACCCATGCTCTGCAAAACCTATTTTGCTTACTTATATGTGATTTCTTGGATTCTCCATGTGTTTTGCTATGAAATGTGAGTGTTTATGCATGTTCTTGTGAAAATGCATATCTAGAGCCTGTGTTTAGGGTTCTTTTGTGCCATTGCTTGGCATTTCCTTTGATTCAAGTCATTTTGTTGTATTGGGTGAGATTTGGCATGTTTTGGACTTGAATTTGAGCTTGGAGTTGAAAATCCCCGAAGGGATCTTTTTGCACAGGTGTAAGTACCCCACGGGCGGAACGACGGGGAGAGCTCCAACCGCCGCCCACCCGCGGGGAACATGTAGCCGGTAGGTAGTGTACCCGCGGGCGGAACCACGGGTGGGAGCCTACCCGTGGGTCCACCCGCGGGGAATACTTCGGTGTATGTTCGGGATTTATTCCCCGTGATTCTTTTGACTCGGTATTTGGTCTTTTGACTTCCCGATGTTCTTTTGTGGAACTATTTGAGTGTTTTCTTGATGTTTCGTTTGTCTAGAACTATATGGTAGGAATCCATGTAGGTTTTTGGTGTCTTGAATCGTGCTAAGTGTTCAACATTGTGTTTCGTTGAACCGTGATGAGTCTTGTGTGTTCTTTGGAACTATCTTTGGTTTACCCGTTTGATAAGCATGCTAGTTCGGTGTTTAAATGCTAGCGTGTGTGTTGTTTGTACCTTCCATTTGGTTGATGATAACTTGTGTTATTCATCGTTGTTGTTGGGCTGTGACCCATTCCTTGATTGAGTATGGTTTCATATCTTCGTTGTGATCCGTTGATTGATTCCTGTTGAGGTGTGATGTGTGTGTGGCTTTACCTGGATTGCACGATTAGTGGTATGGGACACTAGTCACCAAGGTATTGCAGCGGTCCTCGTGGTGGCCGTGACGTGATTATGGAGTTGTGGCCTTTGTGTAAGGTTCACATTTTATGGGGGATAACATGTGTTATCCGGGCATGTGTTGCCATGTGTGAACGGTACCTCGTGTACTATGAATCGGTGGTTTTGTTGGAGGGACTGTGGGAGGGGGAACGACGATTCCCGGGGGAATAAGGTTGGACTTGGTGTACAGGGGTCCTGGAGGTAAAGGTTGGAACTAGATATAAGGTTGGGGGTACCCATAAGGTTGGAACAGGGCATAAGGAAGGCATATTAACTCGTGATGAGTGATGTCACGAGGGCTTGTGTAGCCGTGGTTGTGTGTTCTCTTCTTGTGACGTGTGTAGTCACAAAGGCATGTGTGCCTAGGCATGTGTTGCCAATGGTCTTGTCGTTATCCTTTGTGTTGTGGTTAACCTTTGTGGTTTGGGATGTGTTCCCGTGTTATCTTTGAGAGTGTTGAGTCTTATGTTGGCTATTGATCTTAGTTTTTACTTATATACTTATGTATTCCATTTTGAAAATGGTTTTACAACTTATATCTTACCTATGTATGATATTTCACATGTATTGGTGGGTTACCAGCATTATTCGCTGACAGGGCGTCATCCCATGTTTATCTTTGTGTTCTTTCAGGTGATGTCTAGACGAGCGCGATGTCTAGTGCCTGGTAGTTTAGTACCTTTCCTTTGTTTTTGGCCTGTGAGCCGATGTAGTGATAGACTTATGTTTTTGGGATAGTTGTGTACACAATGCAGATTTGACCGCCGTAGCGTTTATCATTATTGGTAAACGTGGCATAACACCCCTGTTTGGATTTGCTTTTATCCAGTTACCTTTTTATCTTCCGCTGTGCTAGTGTTTTGTTGTGTTATCTGCATGTGTTAAGGCTGTTATTATAGCTTGTTTTAGGGAGGTGTTACAGTTGGTATCAGAGCTAGGTTTGAGCCTAGGAAGAGTTAAGTCTAGACTTTCTAAGTGGTTAAGTGTGGTTTGAGACCTCTAAGCGACCTTAAGAAGCTAAGTGTTAGGCTTAGGACTCTAGGTGCGCGGTGAGCTGTGTGTTGCTTCTGCTCTTGCTTGTCTGCTCTCTTTTGGTAACCTTGTTGTTGTTGTAGAAGTTGCGATGCCTCCTCGTCCCCGAGCCCGCACCCCGGAGACCCCGACCAACGAGCAGCTCGCTCAGAATCTCCATCAGCTAACGCAGACGATGCAGACGCTCAGTGAAGCCTTGCTGAACAACAATCAAGTTGTGCCGCCTCCTCCCCCTGCAGGGCACCGCGATGTAGGTCGTTTGGTTTCGGGACATCTGCCGCCAACCTTCGCCGGCGAAGAAGACCCGGCAGTCTTGGAAGAGTGGCTACGGGTGTTTGATAAGATCTTCACCGTTGTGGGTTGCGCCGAAGAGAGAAGAGTAGAACTGGCAACGTTCTACTTCTGTCAAGAAGCGGATCTGTGGTGGGTCCATGAAGGTCCGACCCTCCTTGAAGAGCCTGAGTTTGTTTGGACCGCGCTCAAGGACAAAATGCGCGAGAGGTTCTACCCGGCACATGTGCAAGCCGCCAAGTTTGATGAGTTCCTTCACCTGCAGCAAGGATCCCTGTCTGTGGTCGAGTACCACAAGAAGCTCTTGGAGTTGGCGCGCTTTGCGAAGATGCTTGTGCCTACGGAGCTTGCTAAGGTTGAGCGTTTCGTTGCCGGTCTGAATTATGAGGCACGAAAAGCGGTGACGGTGAGTAGGCCAAGTTCCTTTAAGGACGCGTATCTGAGTGCCGCGGATCTGTATCGCGTTCAGCAGCTTCAGAGAGGATCGTTTGAGCCAGCAAGGAAGAGGGTTGAGAGCGGAGGTTCTTCCACCTTCAAGAAGCCTCGACCGAGTTTTCAAGTCAAGAGCGTGTCATCCTCATCTCAATGACCTAATAGGATGGAGCAAGGGAATCAAGTCAAGCCATCTCCTTGTGAAAGGTGTGGGAAGATGCATGTCGGTCAGAGTTGCAACGGCTTCGCGCTTCGGTGTTTCCGATGTGGTGATCGAGGTCACAAAGTCGCGGAGTGTCCTCAGCCAGCCAGTCAGAGAGCGTTGCCGCCACCCCCGGGAGCCAGAGGAGCATCAGGAGGTAGTTCGGGTCGTGGAGCAGTTGGAGCTAGGCCACCTGGAGGGGTTTTTGTGTTGGTGCGATCCCAGGCCGAGTCGGAGGGCTTGATGGAGGATGAGTTGGCAGGTAACCCTATCCTAGCCTATCCTTGTTTTTCGCAAATATCGTGTCCTTGTTGTCTTGAGTGTTATCTTGTGTTTCGTAGTGTCTATTTGAGTTACTTGGCAATCCTTATCATGCTTTTCTTGAGTAGTTATTCTTTTGGAGCTTAGTGTAATCTCTTCTTGCTAAGTGACTTCCTTAGTTTGGCATCATAAGTTTCGTTGTGAAGTTAGCAATCCATCCTTGTAATGTCTTGTGACTTTGGGCCAATTCTACAATCTTTATGTTTGGTTGTTCTTACAACAATTCCTTGTGAGCCCTCCCTAAATTGTCCAAATATTCTTTGAATTTGGAAATGGCAAAATTCATGCCAAAAACCTTCTCTTGTGTAGCTTAAAAGCCAAGCTTAATGTTTAATTGTAACTTTCGAGTTTTGAACCCAAGCCTCTCCTTTGTCAATCCAACCTTTAAACCACTTGAGCTAATTGTCTTTCTTGAAACTTATCCAATTTCAATCCCATCTAAACCATAAATTCTCATCTTTACCCAAATCCCCAAATTAAAGCATTTTTTCCCTAATTTCTCCCAAATCCCTAAAATTTCCAAACTCCCTTTCTCTTTCTTCCCTCCCCACCCGTGTGTAGCCGAACCCCACCCCCCACCCGAAGCTTCAGCTGCAACCCGCCACCACTGCCAACCCGTTGCCCCACCGTCGCCGAGCCACCGCCTCGCCGCCGTCGCCCGGAGCTGCCGTGCCGCCGCCGATTTGCTATCGCCGAGAGAAGCAGCGAGAGAGAGAGGGATCGGGCAGCGTGAGTAAGAAGAAAAAGAGGAGGAGTTGCGGGCTTCTTTTGTTGAGTTTTGGGTCATCTCTTGCCATGCCTAGAAGATCAAGTTTGGCTAGAAAAGCGGAATGGGTGGATGCCCAGTACCTCGTTCTTGAAGGTAAAGCTTTTGATCCAGAATCTTTTCCTAGATCCTTGTTGGATATGCTTAGATTCCAAGGTTTGTTGGATGGGTTTCTCGCCATAAGGGCTGAGACTTACCCGAGCCTGGTTAAAGAGTTTTATCGTCACATGGTGGTGACAAGGGAAGGTGATAAGCTTGAGATCACTTCCAAGGTGAGAGGTGTAAAGTTGGTGCTTTCTGAGAAGAGGTTGGCTCAGCTTTTGAGTTTGTCTGCTACCGGAATGGCTCAGTATAGTGGTCATGCTTGGATTAGTACGGATACCATGGGGTACCGTGACTACTTGAGCTTTTTGTTGGGCCATACGAGTGGTTTCACTCAAGTTTCAAGGCCGGAGAAAAAGTGGTTGTCTGCGGAACAGAGGATCTTGGTTATGTTGGTATCGGATTGTTTGTTGCCTAATAACAACAAAAGCAATTAGTTGGGAAAGTTGGAGTGCACCTTTGCCTTTTGTCTCAAGAATATGGTTAAGTTCAACTTGCCAGCTTTAATGTTGCAACACATGGTGTTTTGCCGGGATCACAATAGGAAGAGCTTACTGTACGGGATGGTGTTGAGTTGGATCTTGGTTAGGAAGGGTGTCAGTGTGGATGGTTGTCTCTCGAAGGCTGTGGGAAAGATGGTGTTGGATGCCGCCAACCTTCGGAGTTGTATTCTGTTTCAGATGGATGATGGTGAGTACATCACGCTGGAGGAAGTTGCAAGAAAAGCACCCGAAGAAAGGGCCAAGTTGGCAGCTGAGCTTGGAATCCATGCCGGGAAGTTGAGCCTCGCCGTTCAGAGCTTGGGAGGTGATGAGGAAGCCGAGGATGAAGCCGATCGTGAGGATGTGGTGTGAGCACCAGAAGTTGCTGAAGAAAGTGATTCGGATAGTGAAGAGAACCGACGAAGAAGGGAAGCTCACACGAAGAGGGAGCATGATGCCATGGTGCACGAGGAGCGTGTTATCGCCTTGCTTTGCCAGCAGAATCGCTTGATCGAGGAGGGTTTCACCTTTATGAAGACGCAGTTCGTTGCCGTGCATCAGAGGCTAGACCAGGTTGAGGCCAGTTCGAGCCGCAGAGACGAAGATGAGGAGGAGTTTGAGGAGGCCGAGGAGTCGGAGAGTGAGGAGTTCTAGCTTGTGTTGTGGTAATCCCGTTCGCCTTTGTCTTTGTTGTTTCCTTTTAGCCATTGTTAGTTTGGTAGTAGTTTGTTGCGTGCCTTGTGTGTTTGCTTGTCTTGCTTGTTACCTTGTTGTTAGCTAGCTTAGTAGTTGGTGATTAGAGTTAGCGGTCTAGTTTTTGGTGGTTGTCTAGAAGACGGTGTTGGTGTTAAATCTAGAGTTCGTGATGCTCAATCTAACCCTTTGTTAAACTCTTGCCAATTCTTGATTTGATATAAGCCTTCCTTTTTGTTTGGAATTCTTGTGAAACCTTTTGAGTTTTGACCAAAAGAGCTTATTCTTGAACCTCTTGTCACAATGTTGTTTCCTATCACCGTTTGTTCTAATTCGTCGTACCCAAGCTTCGGGGACGAAGCTTCTTTGAAGGGGGAGAGGATGTGACACTCCAAAAATCAAAATTCAATTCATGGATTAATTGAGTAATTAATCCTATTTCAATTGAGGAATTAATTTCTAAAATCCTAAAATTTAATAGTTGGGGACTAGTATTTGACTAGTCAACTCCAAAGTCAAGTTGTACCTTGAGCTTTGAACGGAGTTCCCTTGTTCCTTACACCTTTCTAATGTTAGTAAGGGTATTCTTGACCTTTCACCAAGTGTTAGTATTGTAACCTAACCTAGAAGACACCTTCATTCTATCCCTTACAATTTCTAAAATATAGCTCTACCCTGTCTCTAGAAAGGTGAGTGGCTTTTCCTCAAAGCTAAGTTGAGACCTTGCCAAGACTTCAAGATTTTCTTTTAAGATTCAACCTTTCACCTATTTGGGCATCTAGGAGGGTAAGATCTAAGCCTATCTTGTGTTTTTGTTGAGGTGTAAAGTGAAGTCTTTTAGTCTACAAGAGGTAACCCATGCTCTACAAAACCTATTTTGCTTACTCATATGTGATTTCTTGGATTCTACATGTGTTTTGCTATGAAATGTGAGTGTTTATGCATGTTCTTGTGAAAATGCATATCTAGAGCTTGTGTTTAGGGTTCTTTTGTGCCATTGCTTGGCATTTCCTTTGATTCAAGTCATTTTGTTGTATTGGGTGAGATTTGACATGTTTTGGACAAGAATTTGTGCTTGGAGTTGAAAATCCCCGAAGGGATCTTTTTGCACAGGTGTAAGTACCCGCGGGCGGAACGACGGGGAGAGCTCCAACCGTCGCCCGCCCGCGGGGAACATGTAGCCGGTGGGTAGTGTACCCGCGGGCGGAACCACGGGTGGGAGCCTACCCGTGGGTTCACCCGCGGGGAACACTTCGATGTATGTTCGGGATTTGTTCCCCGTGATTCTTTTGACTCGGTATTTGGTCTTTTGACTTCCCGATGTTCTTTTGTGGTGATATGAATCTAATCCAAGATTCAAATAAGATGGAGTATTGTCCCAAGAATGCTCTCAAAGTAAAGATAGAGATGGATCAAAATACCTTAAACCTCACGAGAAACCCTTCGTCTCGAATCCTCAAAGACTTGGAAGAATCCCATGTAGCTTCAAGTATCTTGATGTTGCAATCTTCAATCAACTAGAGTCGGATCTAGTTTCCTTCGATTCAAGAACGAGTCCACGAACCTAAATCTAAGGTTGAAGAAAGTAAGATTGATTCGAGTCCACGAATCAATTTGCTAGTCGAGTCCACGACTAGCCACTAATTGAGTCCACAATTAGCCATAAGGTTTCTTACACAAGTGTAAAGAAAAACTTAAGAATTTTATTGAATTGAAGCCTCCCTGAAACTGATATGGATGTGCCCTATTTATAGGTATAGGGGCAGCATTATAATTCTAAATACAATGGAAAAAAGAGTCCTAAACCTAATCTAGAAAACAAGTAAATAGAGTTTTATTTAGAAAAGGATTTAAGGAATCCTTTCTAAATACAACTAATGTTTTCTCTTTAATTCTAAACAATTTAAAATAATGATGACCACATATAATAAAGCTGATTTGGGCCTCGGATCTTGTGATTGGCCCAATTTGTAATCTTAATGGATCTTCATTATGTTGGGCCGCATCATAATTTAATCACCAAAATCAGCACTTAAACAATTATAAAAAGCCTTGAAATCTTCTTCATCTTTTGCAAATGGGCTTGACTTGGATTTCCACCATCTTTGAATATCACCAATGAATAGTTGTCTTAATCGTTTGGACTTGGGCCTTGTGATTGGCCCATTTGGTACTCTTGATGGATCTTCATTATGTTGGGCCGCATCATCCTCACCTTCTTGAAAATGATTCGCCCTCGAATCTTGTAAGCATTGTCTTTGATCCAAGATATCAGTTGAAATGGGCCACTATAATACTTTCCTCTATCGAGTGGAATTATTATTGGGCCTTCTTGTTTCTTCCACCAATGATTCTTTAAGGATGTAGTTATGGGCCTTGTGATGAGCCCACTATAGACCCTTATTGGATTCCATGTGTACTGGTTCTTATTATTCTCCCCTTCTTGAAAAGAATTCGTCCTCGAATCCAAATCTTCAATGAAAGACAAAGTAGGAAGCTCACTTTCTGTTTTATCACGCTCATGGAACTCATTGAACTTCTCCTTGGGATGCTTGACACGAGTTGCTCCAATCTTCATCCTACAATAAACAAGTAAGGCGATTAAGTCTAATGACACAATATGGAATTTAAACATTCTGAATGGTAATAGTTCAACAAAATTAGACATATTAAATTTAGCCATTTTGTTTGAATTATCAACAAGCACAACATCTTTCCTCCTAGAGCTTAAGGCTAAACCAAACAAAAAATCCATGGAAATATCAAGTAATGATTTAGATGCATTGTGGGGGTAAGTAGCACAATTATGAACATAAGATTCTACATCTTTTTTCTTCTTTGGCCAATGAAAATATCCATGCAAAACATCATCATTCATTGGAAAACCAAATTGTCCCTTATGTGAATCAATAATTAAACCATTGCTCAAATCCAAGCAAAAAGTGTCAATCCCATTGACTTTTAACCAAAACTCCTTGAGCAAGTAGTATTTGACATAAGAAGTTTTCAAATGTGCCTTATAACTTTCCAGTGATTCCTTATCTTTATCAAATAAAGTTTTAGTAAAATCAAAGTTAAGGAATCTCGGATGTATGGATGCAAACAAATTTCTAACACATCTAGCAAGTAGATCATTAATAGAAACATGGCAAACAAATCTAGAGAATTTTAATGCATGCTTTTGAAATAAAAGTGAGTAAATAGTTACTCCCCTTCTTTTCTTTTGCTTAATATCCTTTGTAGTGACCAAGAGAGGTTGCACTTTGACAACTTGAGCTGGTCCTTTACACTGTATCACTAATTGTGGTCCCTTTGTTTGGCTACAAACTGAGTTAGAGGATTGGAGTGGTGATTGCAATTCCAAACATGGAGGTTCCACTTTTCTCTCTTTGATTTCTTCCTTCTTTGAGGCTGGTTTGAGAGCTTGCATCAATGTCAATTGAATTTCTTCTACTTGTTTAGGATACAAACGAGGCAAGACATATGTAACTCCATTCATGTGAAACACATAAGTGTTCCTCATTCCATCATAACTTATTTTTCTGTCAAATTGCCATGGTCTACCTAACAAGATATGAGCAGCCTGCATTGGGATATTATCACACAAGATTTCATCAGAGTAACTGTTAAAAGATAAAGGAATAAGATCCTGTTTGGGTACTCTAGCTTCTCCTGCATCAGTTAACCATTGCAAACAATAAGCATTTGGATGATTAAGCAAAGGTAACTGGAGAAATTTACCCATAACTGCACAAGCCATATTTGTGCAACTTCTAAAATCTATTACCATAGCACAAGCATTCTCTCTAATTGACCCTTTAGTACAAAATATATTTTCTCTTTGAGACTCGTCATCTTTTAAAGGGTGAACATTCAAAACCTCCTTAACAACAACAATATGACTAGACTCACTAGCAACATATTTAGAATCAGAATCTAAAGGTATGAATGGTTCTCCCTCAACATGTTCATTGAGAGTTTCAAAATGGTCACATACCTCATCCTTAGACTTATATTCAAGACAAGAAGCAAAATTTTCAGATTGTTTTGTTATCTTAACTACCCTCTTGTTAGGGCAATCACGAGCTATGTGGCCTCTCCCATTACATCTATAACAAATCAATTCTCTATCATGTTGAGGCCTCACTGCCTCACTTACCTTTGCCTTACCTTTGTCTCGTGAATCATCTCTTGGAGGGGGATGTTCATCACGCCTTTTAGGGGTGGAACATGTGTTGTTCCATCTTGATGCACCATTGTTGGACTTGTACATTTTCATCTCTTTGATTTTTGCCTCAGATTCACATGCAGCATACAGGGCATCATAAAGGGTGTCATATCTCTGAATACTCATTCCACATCGAATTTCTAAGTTCAATCCATGTACGAAACGAGCAACAATTTTTGTCTCTTCTTCATGTATGTCTCCCTGTTTAAACAAAATACTTATAGTTTGGTAGTACTCATCAACTGACTTTTGTCCTTGCACCGTTCCCTGCAATTTTCTTTCAAGATCATTGAAAAAAGATTTAGGACGAAAGGTTAGGTGCATATCTTCCCTCACTTGAACCCAAGATTCATAGGGAATAAAATTAGAAACTCTTTCTATATTTCTTTTTCGCCACCAAGATAATGCATACCCCTTAAAAGATGTAGCAACTATCCTAATTTTTGTAAGATCAGAATATTGCTTTAAATAAAAAAAGACTTTCAACAGCATTCTCCCATTCTATGTATTCGGTAGGTCCTTTCTTACCGGTGAAGTTAGGAATTTCATGTTTAATGTTTCCTAACTCCGCATACGTTGCTGGATCCTTTGACATATAGGATCCACTCTTCCTACTGGTGGCAGGTGTCGCTCATCATTGTGTGGTGGTTGCACTTGCTATGAGCGTTGCTCCAAATTATTCATTCGTTTGAGTAACCTGTCTATCTTTTGTTCTAATATCTGGGGAAAGTTTGGAACTTGATCAGCCATCTGTATAGGAAAAAAAATATCTAAAAAAAAAACAAGAAGATGTGTGAGTAATCACGTTAGTGAAACCAAAAAGTTGGCTCGCTCCCTCACTAGTCTCAGCTCGCAGGTAAGAGGTGGATTATTTGGCTCTGGGGGTGCACTACACACTCTTACAAATACACACTCCACTCGTGTATACTCTCACAAGCCTTTTTCCAAAAAGGAAAATTCTAGTCCGGAACTCAAGTTGGTATGGATTCAACCTCAAAGTTCAAGAAAACGTACCTTGGAAAACTTCACAAGCCTTTGAGAGTAAGGTGTATCACGAGGTAGGTAATAAAATTGAGAGCAAGAAGCAAAGAAAAAGGACAATACAAGCAAAGAAACTAAGAAGGATTTGAAAGAAAAAAAAAAAGGGAAGCAAAGAAAGAAGTATGGCAGAAAGATATGCAAGACCAATATCAGAAGATAGACACAAATAGAATGTAATAGGGGTGCAAGTGTACCACAACCAAATAAGAATATATCAAGAACTCCTTCCAACCTTATACTTTTCCCCTTCCTTATCCCTCTAAATTTCTCCTACCAACCAGATTCTTTCCCCAACCTTATTCTTCTTCTTTATTGCTTTCTCTTTTTTGTTTTTTTTTTTCACCTTTCTTGATTTTTTTTTATTTTTTTTTTTGGTAAGTAACCTCCAAATAACTACTGTAAATATAAAAAAAAAAAACATTTCGGACCAAGAGGATCCACACAACCCCTTCAAAACAGAATCAAGAATTTCAAGAATCACCCAGAAAAACAGAAACGCTGCCCTTACTTCGAAGATAAATATCTCAATGACCGTAAGGAAGTAGCAAGTTTATAATATATCAATACAACGCCCCAGAAGAGATCTACAACATATCAAAATTTCAGATAAATCTAACCAGTAGATCTCGAGATATAGGTCATTCTTTGAAACTGGTCACAGAACGCAGAAATCTTGACAGGGTGTGATTGCGACGTGATTGCGCGTAAATGCGCTTTGGATATAGGTACGGGTGAGATGGGGTTGTTTTCTTGACAGAATGTGTGGTAATATGGTGCTTAGGAGGTGTGAGGTCCCGTTGATATTCGACGGGAAAAAGGAAAAACGCTTTCGGGATTGTTTTTCAAGAAACTGGAGAACATGTATCAAGATTCAAGAACACAATCAAGAATGCAAAGGAATTTTTTTTTTAGGGTTTTTTAATGAATAAGACACGAAAAAAAGTAGTATGTAAGATAAGAATGAGATAAACCTAGGCTCTGAATACCAAATTTCTAATAATAATGAGATAAACCTAGGGAACCAAAGAAACCAAATTTCTAATGATAATGAGATAAACCTAGGCTCTGATACCAAATTGATATGAATCTAATCCAAGATTCAAATAAGATGGAGTATTGTCCCAAGAATGCTCTCAAAGTAAAGATAGAGATGGATCAAAATTCCTTAAGCCTCACGAGAAACCCTTTGTCTCGAATCCTCAAAGACTTGGAAGAATCCCATGTAGCTTCAAGTATCTTGATGTTGCAATCTTCAATCAACTAGAGTCGGATCTAGTTTCCTTCGATTCAAGAACAAGTCAACGACTAGCCACTTGATATGAACCTAGTCCAAGGTTCACATAAAGATGGAGTATTGCCCCAAGATTTCTCTCAATGTAAAGATAGAGATGGATCAAAGTACCTTAAACCTCACAAGAAACCCTTTGTCTCGAATCCTCAAAGACTTGGAAGAATCCCATTGTAGCTTCAAGTACCTCGATGATGCAATCTTCAATCAACTAGAGTAGGATCTAGTTTCCTTCGATTGAAGAAAGTAAGATTGATTCAAGTCCACGAATCAATTTGCTAGTCGAGTCCACTCGTTCTTGAATCGAAGGAAACTAGATCCGACTCTAGTTGATTGAAGATTGCATCATCGAGGTACTTGAAGCTACAATGGGATTCTTCCAAGTCTTTGAGGATTCGAGACAAAGGGTTTCTTGTGAGGTTTAAGGTACTTTGATCCATCTCTATCTTTACATTGAGATAAATCTTGGGGCAATACTCCATCTTTATGTGAACCTTGGACTAGGTTCATATCAAGTTGTGTACACAATGCAGATTTGACCGTCGTAGCATTTATCATTGTTGGTAAACGTGGCATAACACCCCTGTTTGGATTTGCTTTTATACAGTTACCCTTTTATCTTCCGTTTTGCTAGTGTTTTGTTGTGTTATCTGCATGTGTTAAGGTTGTTGCTATAGCTTGTTTTGGGGGGTGTTACAAAGAAGAAGCTAACAATTTTCTAGAGAGAAGGTGGGGCTTTTGTTTTTTGGGTGTTAGGGAAATGAAATGAAGGATAACTCTAGGTTAACTTGGGGCACAAACATAAGGTGAAAAGACTTCTTTTCCTTACTAAAGTGAGAAGTGTAAGGAGACAAGGGAACAATTCGTAAGGAATAGAGAACAATCCTTTGACTTGGATTGACTAGTAAATTTCTAGTCCTCCGACTATTGAATTTTCAGGATTTTAGGAATAAATTACCAATTGAGCTAGGATCAATTATCTAATTAATCCTTAAATAGATTTTGGATTTACGGGGTGTCACATCCTCTCCCCCTTAAAAGAAGCTTCGTCCCCGAAGCTTGGGTACGACGAATCCAAAAAAAAATGGCAAAACAAAACAACAATGTGACAAGATAATCAAGAACGTCTTTTTGACCAAACTTCAAGAATCCAAAAAGATGCATAATTATGAAGTAGTCATGACATTGCAAGGTTTTAAGAAATCATCCAGAAATTCCTTGAGCAAACGAACAATATAACCAAGACACAAACATAAGCCTATCCCTACCCAAAAACTAAACAACAAGAGAGGTAACACGAGGTACCTGAGGTGAACAACTCCGGATAATGCTCTCTCATAGCCGACTCCAACTCCCACGTTGCTTCTTCTACACCATGATGTGACCACCATACTTTTACCATCTTCACCGATTTCCAACGAGTTTCCCTAGTTTTAAAATCCAGAATCCGAAGCTGTAACACCCCAAAATTTTTAAAACATTTCAATCTTATAATATGAAGGGAATTCTATTAATTTATTCCAAATAGAGCATTCTGAACGTAAGGGTCTGGGGTGTTATGCCACATCTGAGCTAGAGAACTCAGATGCACAGGCTACACCAACTAACTATCCTCAAACAACGTCATTACATCATCAAGGCACGCAGGCCGAAAGGAAAGACTAGCTATCTAAGCCGATGTCCTCTAGCGCACTCCGGTGACTAATCATCTGTGCCTGAAAGCCAAATATATCTGTTCAGCGAATAATGCTGGTAACCCACTCCAACGCGTTAAAATACAATATAGGTATATATATATATATATATATATATATATATATATATATATATATATATATATATATATATAGGAAAACCATTTTGAAGCAGGAAGATATATACTTAGGAGACTCTAGCTTTAAAACCAGGATTAGACTCGATAGATAGGGATAAGCACATTCAACAACGATAACTAATTATATAGAGGCAACATCATATAAACAGGTCACAGTTCACTTTCATGTCATTCACATCATCATTCAATCAATATCTTTGTCACACAAGCACACTTTGGTGGCACCACGGGACCAATCGCATGCCCCAAACATGAGGGTTAGCGCATATAGCGCTAACACGGCCCCGCAGCACCCTACCTCATACCGCAGCATGAAGGAATTGACCGCAGCCAATTGTATAGACCGTTGATAGATTCAACGGCGGATCACAGCCCTACACACCGCTAACGCGCTCAGTCGGTGGACTGTGATCCTCTTTTGGGGACTGCGACCCTACACACTGCTTGACGAGCTCGGTCGGTGGGTCGTAGCTGATCAAAGCCCTACACACCGCCTGAGGGACTCATTCGGTGGGCAATGATCTTTGGGGACTACGACCCTACACATCGCTGGCACATACACTCGGTGGATCGCAGCCGACCATAGCCCTACACACCACCTGATAACTCATTCGGTGGACTATGTCCTTCCTCGGGCTAGTGGCCCTACACACCGCCTGGCGCATCCAGTCGGTGGACCATAGCACACGAGGCCCATGTGGACCGCAGCCTTAGAAGTGAGTCACTGACCGCAGCCGGGAGAATGAACCGCAGCTCATGAGTAACCAGTTTGACCGCAGCCAAGATAACAATCCGTAGCTCGTGTATAACCAATTTGATTGCAACCAAATTGGGGTATCATGCTCACATAACACACAGTAAACACATATTAGCACATTGGGAAGGGGGAAAGCGTATGAATAAACTTATGCGTGATTATCCACATACTAAGAATAGTCCTAAGGGGTTCATACATCTTCCTCCTAGGCCAACGGGTTACCGATTCAACTAGCATGCAATATACGAGACTCTTTTATCCTACGAACGGTACCCGAAACATCAATTAGACTCATGCACGACAAACGGAATCCGTTGGGACATCACGGGGGTTGGGGAACATCAAACGGGGAAGCCGAGGTCCCAAAGTGGGCAAAAATTCCACTTAGGGCAGCGAGTAGGTGGCGGGTCCCCCAACCCCCCACTGACTCTTTTCCAAAATATACGTCCCAGGATCCTCCGTGGAACCCGAAACCATGCTTAGACACTTTTAAACGCAATTGATGACACCACGTAGACAATTAACGGATCAAAAGCAAGAGTCACATAGAACACATCCTATCATGACTTCTAAACACAATCAACACCCGAACATGCGAATTCCCACCCAAATACACCAAGAATATCACAATACGAATTTCACGATTCAACCTAGGGCTCTAATCATATATATTAAATCATGAAGATCATAGTTCATCTTTAATATCAAGAAACGTCAAGATTTATCAAGAATATCACATAATCATCAAGATCCTCTTATCATCATCAAGATCATCAAGATCACACATAAAATCATCTCATCATTCAATAGGATCATATCATAATTATCATAGAAGATTTCATCAAGACACAAGCATATAGAGGGAGCCAAAGAAGAAGATTATAGCAAGGAAAATAGGTTTTGTTGAGACATGGGTTACCTCTTAGCCTTAATTAGTCCCCCCTTGGCTATTAAGGTTCTTCCCAAAAATTTCCATCCAATTGATCTCCCTAGGCCTGGTGGTGGGGAACCTCTTGGGAATACTTTTGTGTAATATAACTATGGTGGTAAGGGTTCTAATGCTTTCTAATCCCTTATTTATAGCATCAAAAATCCTAATCATAATCTGAATGGTAAAGACCTACTTTCTTCATTCCGAATAGATAAATAGGTATAGGATTCCTAATTAGAATCTATCTAGTGAAAGGTATACTCTCGTTTATTCCTAATAGGCTTAAGTCTCTAGTTTTGGCAAGGGTCCACGATCCATGGTGGACCACATTATTTAATTAAAGGGAATCCTAACCAAATTAAATCCTTCTTAATTATTATTAACGGAATTAATTAAATAATTAATCCGGGGTTGAAGGCCGTAACATGGGGTGTTACACTCTCCCCCCCCGCCCCCCCCCCCTTACAAGAAGCTTCATCCCTGATATGAACCTAATCCAAGATTCAAATAAGATGGAATATTGTCCCAAGAATGCTCTCAAAGTAAAGATAAAGATGGATCAAAATACCTTAAACCTCACGAGAAACCCTTTGTCTCGAATCCTCAAAGACTTGGAAGAATCCCATGTAGTTTCAAGTACCTCGATGTTGCAATCTTCAATCAACTAGAGTCGGATCTAGTTTCCTTCGATTCAAGAACGAGTCCACGAACCTAAATCTAAGGTTTGAAGAAAGTAAGATTGATTCGAGTCCACGAATCAATTTGCTAGTCGAGTCCACGACTAGCCACTAATTGAGTCCACAATTAGCCATAAGGTTTCTTACACAAGTGTAAAGAAAAACTTAAGAATTTTATTGAATTAAAGCCTCCCCAAAACTGATATGGATGTGCCCTATTTATAGGTATAGGGCAGCATTGTAATCTAAATACAATGAGAAAAAGAGTCCTAAACCTAATCTAGAAAACAAGTAAATAGAGTTTTATTTAGAAAAGGATTTAAGGAATCCTTTCTAAATACAACTAGTGTTTTCTCTTTAATTCTAAACAATTTAAAATAAATGATGACCACAAATAATAAAGCTGATTTGGGCCTCGGATCTTGTGATTGGCCCAATTTGTAATATTAATGGATCTTCATTATGTTGGGCCGCATCATCCTCCCCTTCTTGAAAAATGATTCGACCTCGAATCTTATAAACATTGTCTTCGATCCGTGACATCACTTGAAACGGGCCACTATAATACTTTCCTCTATCGAATGGAATTATTATTGGAATTCCTTGATTTTTCCACCAATGATGCTTTAAGGATGTACTTTTTGGCCTTGTGATGAGCCCACTATAGACCCTTATTGGATTCCATGTGTGCTGGTTCCTATTATTCTCCCATTCTTGAAAAGGATTCGTCCTCGAATCCAAATCTTCAATGAAAGACAAAGTAGCAAGCTCACTTTCTGTTTTATCACGTTCATGGAAATTTTTCTTGGGATGCTTGACACGAGTCGCTCCAATCATCATCCTACAATCAACAAGTAAGGCAATTAAGTCTAATGACACATCATGGAATTTAAACATTCTGGATAGTAATAGATCAGCAAAACGAGACATATTAAATTTAGCCATCTTGTTTGAATTTTCAACAAGCTCAACATCTTTCCTTCTAGAGCTTAAGGCTAAACCAAACACAAAATCCATGGAAATATCAAGTAATGTTTTAGATGTATTGTGGTGGTAAGTAGCACAATTATGAACATAAGATTCTACATCTTTTTTCTTCTTTGGCCAATGAAAATATCCATGCAAAACATCATCACTCTTTGGAAACCCAAAGTGTCCTTTATGTGAATCAACAATTAAACCATTGCCCAAAACAAAGCAAAAAGTGCCAATCCCATTGACTTTGAACCAAAACCCCTTGAGCAAGTAGTATTTGCCATAAGAAGTTTTCAAATGTGCCTTATAACTTCCAAGTGATTCCTTATCTCTATCAAATAAAGTTTTAGTAAAATCAAAATTAAGGAATCTCTGATGTATGAATGCAAACAAATTTCTAACACATCTAGCAAGTAGGTCATTAATAGAAGCATTACAAAGAAATCTAGAGAATATTAATGCATGCTTTTGAAATAAAAGTGAGTAGAAAGTGACTCCCCTTCCTTTCTCTTGCATACTATCCTTTTTAGTTACCAAGAGAGGTTGCACTTTGACACCATGGGCCGGTCCTTTTCACTGTATCATTGATTGTGGTCCCTTTGTTTGGCTACAAACTGTGTTAGAAGATTGGAGTGGTGATTGCAATTTCAAACATGGAGGTTCCACTTTTCTCTCTTTGATTTCTTCCTTCTTTGGTGCTGGTTTGAGAGCTTGCATCAATGTCAATTGAATTTCTTCTACTTGTTTAGGATACAAACGAGGCAAGACATATGTAACTCCATTCATGTGAAACACATAAGTGTTCCTCATTCCATCATAACTTATTTTTCTGTCAAATTGCCATGGTCTACCTAACAAGATATGAGCAGCCTGCATTGGGATATTATCACACAAGATTTCATTAGAGTAACTGTTAATATATAAAGGAATAAGAGCCTGTTTGGTTACTCTAGCTTCTCCTGCATCAGTTAACCATTGCAAACAATAAGGATTTGGATGATTAAGCAAAGGTAACTGAAGAAATTTAACCATAGTTGCACTAGCCACATTTGTGCAACTTCTAGAATCTATTACCATAGCACACACATTCTCTCTAATTGACTCTTTAGCACAAAATATATTTTCAGTTTGAGACTCATCTTTTTTTATAGGGTGAACATTCAAAACCTCCTTAACAACAACAATATGTCTAGACTCATTATCAGCATCTTTAAAATCAGAATCTAAAGGTATGAATGGTTCCCCCTCAACAAGTTCATTGGGGGTTTCAAAATGGTCACAAACCTCATCATCAGATTTATATTCAAGATAAGAAGTAGATTTTTCAGATTGTGTTGTTATCTTAACTATCCTCTTGTTAGGGCAATCACGAGCTATGTGGCCACTCTCATTACATCTATAACAAATCAGTTCTCTATCAAGCTGAGGCCTCACTACCTCACTTACCTTTTCCTTACCTTTTTCTCGTGAATCATCTCTTAGAGGAAGACGTTCAACACACATTTGAGGGGTTGAACGAGTGTTGTTCCGTCTTGATGCAGCATTGTTGGACTTGTACATTTTCATCTCTTTGATTTTTGCCTCAGATTCACGTGCAGCATACAATGCATCATAAAGGGTGTCATATATCTGAAATCTCATTCCACATCGAATTTCTAAGTTCAATCCATGTACGAAACGAGCAACAGTTTTTGTCTCTTCTTCATGTATGTCTCTCTGTTTAAGCAAAATATTTATAGTTTGGTGGTACTCATCAACTGACTTTGTTCCTTGCACCGTTCCCTGCAATTTTCTTTCAAGATCATACAAAAAAAATTTAGGACGAAAGGTTAGGTGCATATCTTCCCTCACTTGAACCCAAGATTCATAGGGAATAAAATTAGCAACTCTTTCTATATTTCTTTTTCGCCACCAAGATAATGCATACCCCTTAAAAGATGTAGCAACTATCCTAATTTTTGTAAGATCAGAATATTGCTTTAAATAAAAAAAGAGTTTCAACAGCATTCTCCCATTCTATGTATTCGGTAGGTCCTTTCTCACCGGTGAAGTTAGGAATTTCATGTTTAATGTTTCCTAACTCCGCATTACGCTGATGGATCCTTTGACATATAGGATCCACTCTTCCTACTGGTGGCAGGTGTCGCTCATCATTGTGTGGTGGTTGCACTTGCTGTGAGCGTTGCTCCAAATTATTCATTCGTTTGAGTAACCTGTCTATCTTTTGTTCTAATGTCTGGGGAAAGTTTGGAACTTGATCAGCCATCTGTATAGGAAAAAAAATATCTAAAAAAAAACAAAAAAACAAAAAGATGTGTGAGTAATCACGTTAGTAAAACAAAAAGTTGGCTCGCTCCCTCTCTATTCTCAGCTCACGGGTAAGAGGTGGATTATATGGCTCTGGGGGTACACTACACTCTTACAAACACACACTCCACTCGTGTATCACTCCAAGTGGCTGATACTCTCACAAGCCTTTTTCCAAAAAGGAAAATTCTAGTCCGGAACTCAAGTTGATATGGATTCAACCTCAAAGTTCAAGAAAACGTACCTTGGAAAACTTCACAAGCCTTTGAGAGTAAGGGTGTATCGCGAGATAGGTAATAAAATTGAGAGCAAGAAGCAAAGAAAAAGGACAATACGAGCAAAGAAACTAAATAAGATTTGAAAGAAAAAGGAAACTAAAGAAGGAAGTATGGCAGAAAGATATGCAAGACCAATATCAAAAGATAGAGACAAATAGAATATAAAATGGGTTCACGTGTACCACAGCCAATTAGGAATCATTAAAGAACTCCTTCCAACCTTATACTTTTCCCCTTCCTTGTCCCTCCAAAATTCTCCTACCAGCCAAATTCTTTCCCCAACCTTATTCTTCTTCTTTATTGCTTTCTCTTTTTTGCTTTTTTTTTTTTTTTTTTTTTTTTTTTTTTGCTTTTTTTCAACTTTCTTGATTTTTTTTTGATTTTTTTTGATAAGTAACCTCCAAATAACTACTGTAAATATCAACAAAAATTTCGGACCAAGAGGATCCACACAACCCCTTCAAAACAGAACCAAAAATTTCAAGAATCACCCAGAAAAACAGAAACGCTGCCCTTACTTCGAAGATGAATATCTCAATGACCGTAAGGAATTAGCACGTGTATAATATATCAAAAGAACGCCCCAGAAGAGATCTACAACATATCAAAAATTCAGAAAAAACTAACTTGTGGATCTCGAGATATAGGTTATTCTTTGAAACTGGTCACAGAATGCGGAAATCTGGAAAGGGTATGATTGCGACGTGATTACGCGTAAATGCGCTTTGGATATAGGTAAGAGTGAGATGGGGTTGATTTCTTGACAGAATTTGTGGTAATATGGTGCTTAGGAGGTGTGAGGTATCGTTGATATTGAACGGGAAAAAGGGAAAACTCTTTCGGGATTGTTTTTCAAGAAACTGGAGAACATGTATCAAGATTCAAGAACACAATCAAGAATGCAAAGGAAATTTTTTTTGGGGGTTTTTTAATGAATAAGACACGAAAAAAAGTAGTATGTAAGATAAGAACGAGAAAAACCTAGGGAACCAAAGAAACCAAATTTCTAACGATAACGAGATAAACCTAGGGAACCAAAGAAACCAAATTTCTAATGATAATGAATACCAAATTGATATGAACCTAATCCAAGATTCAAATAAGATGGAATATTGTCCCAAGAATGCTCTCAAAGTAAAGATAAAGATGGATCAAAATACCTTAAACCTCACGAGAAACCCTTTGTCTCGAATCCTCAAAGACTTGGAAGAATCCCATGTAGTTTCAAGTACCTCGATGTTGCAATCTTCAATCAACTAGAGTCGGATCTAGTTTCCTTCGATTCAAGAACGAGTCCACGAACCTATATCTAAGGTTGAAGAAAGTAAGATTGATTCGAGTCCACGAATCAATTTGCTAGTCGAGTCCACGACTAGCCACTAATTGAGTCCACAATTAGCCATAAGGTTTCTTACACAAGTGTAAAGAAAAACTTAAGAATTTTATTGAATTAAAGCCTCCCCAAAACTGATATGGATGTGCCCTATTTATAGGTATAGGACAGCATTGTAATCTAAATACAATGGGAAAAAGAGTCCTAAACCTAATCTAGAAAACAAGTAAATAGAGTTTTATTTAGAAAAGGATTTAAGGAATCCTTTCTAAATACAACTAGTGTTTTCTCTTTAATTCTAAACAATTTAAAATAAATGATGACCACAAATAATAAAGCTGATTTGGGCCTCGGATCTTGTGATTGGCCCAATTTGTAATATTAATGGATCTTCATTATGTTGGGCCGCATCACTGCGCACTCGCCTAGACATCACCTGAAAGAACACAATAAAACATTGGACAACGCCCGGTCAGCGAATAATGCTGGTAACCCACCAATACATATGAAATAACATACATAGGTAAGATATAAGTTGTAAAGCCATTTTCGAAACGGAATACATAAGTATATAAGTACAAAACCAAGAGTAATAGTCAACACAAGACTCAACACTCTCAACAACAACACAGGAACACATCCCGAGACCACAAAGCACAACACGACTCTCAAGAAGTCTCAAGGTATGATCTATCATCACACAATGGATCAAACCCGACATGCACAACGCAAAGGAATAGGACAAACCCAACGGCAACATATGCCTTTGTGACTACACACGTCACAAGAGAGGAACTCACAACAACGGCTACACAAGCCCTCGTGACACCACCCATCACGAGTTGATATGCCTTCCTTACGCCCGATTCCGACCTTATGGCTACCCCCAACCTTATATCTTCTTCTAACCATTACCTCCAGGACCCCTGTACAACCAAGTCCAACCGTTTTCCTCCGAGAACCGTCGTCCCCATCCGCCAACGACTGCCAACGAGACCACCAATTTCATAGTACGTACACACACACGGCAACACATGCTTCCCAAGAAATACGTGAACCTTACACAAAGGTCACAAACTCCATAATCACGTCACGGCCACCACGAGGACCGCTGCAATACCTTGGTGACTAGTCTCCCATACCAATAATCGTGCAATCCAGGTAAAGCCACACACACATCACACCTCAACAGGAATCAATCAACGGATCACAACGAAGATATGAAACCATACTCAATCAAGGAATGGGTCACAGCCCAACAACAACAACGATGAATAACACAAGTTATCATCAACCAATAAGAAGGTACAAACAACACACACGCTAGCATTTAAACACCGAACTAGCATACTTATCAAACGGGTAAACCAAACGTAGTTCCGAAGAACACACAATACTCATCACGGTTCAACGAAACACAATCTTGAACACTTAGCACGATCTACGACACCAAAAACCTATATGGATTCCTACCACATAGTTCTAGACATACGAAACATCAAGAAGACACTCAAATAGTTCCACAAAAGAACAACGGGAAGTCCAAAGACCAAATACCAAGTCAAAAGAATCACGGGGAACAAATCCCCCATCAAAACCAACTTGTTCCCCCCGGGTGGACCCACGGGTGGTGCCCCGCCCGTGGTTCCGCCCGCGGGAACACACTCCCACAAGCCTAGTACCCGCGGGTGGGGCGACGAGTGGTGCCTCGCCCGCCGTTCCGCCCGCGGGTACACGTCCTGTACCAAAACAATCCCTTCGGGGATTTTCAACACCAAGCTCAAATTCAAGTCCAAAACATGCCAAATATCACCAAATACAACAAAATGACTTGAATCAAAGGAAATGCCAAGCAATGGCACAAATGAACCCTAAACACAAGCTCTAGATATGCATTTTCACAAGATCATGCATCAACACTCACATTTCATAGCAAAACACATGTAGAATCCAAGAAATATTCACATATAGGTAAGCAAAATAGATTTTGTAGAGCATGGGTTACCTCTTGTAGACTAAAGACTTCACTTTACACCTCAACAAGCTCATCACTAGGCTCACCTTTCAAACCCACTTCAAGAACATACCAAAAGATCATAAAGATCCTATCTTTAAGAAAAGACACTTTAGATAAAACCAAAAACACAAGATGAACTTAGATCTTACCCTCCTAGATGCCCAAATATAAGAAAGGTTGAATCTTAGAAGCAACTCTTGAAGTTTTGGCAAGGTTCCAAGTTGGCTTGGAAGGAAAGCTACTCACCTTTTTAGAGAGAAGGTGGAGCTAGATTTTTAGAAAAGTGCAAGGAGAGAATAAAGGTGGTCTTACTAGGTTAGGTTACATTACCAACAACAAGTGAAAGGTCAAGAATACCCTTACTAAAATAAGGAAGTGTAAGGAACAAGGGAACTCCTTACAAAGCTCAAGGTAAACTTTGACTTTGAGGTTGACAAGTCAATTACTAGTCCCCAACTATTAAATTTCAAGAATTTAAGGAATTAAATTACAAATTGAAATCGGATTGATTACTTAATTAATCACTTAATTGGATTTAGATTTTCAGGGTGTCACATCCTCTCGCTCTTCAAGGAAGCTTCGTCCCCGAAGCTTGGGTACGACGATTTAAAGGCAAACGGTGAAAAGAAACAACATTGTGACAAGAGGTTCAAGAACAAACTCTTTTGGTCAAAGACTCCAAAAGATTTCACAAAATTCCAAGGCAATGAGATATTCCAAAGCAAGAAAGAAAGGTATTTCAATTCAAAGATTGGCAAGAGTTTATGTTGAGGACAACGATGATCCATTACGAGTCCTAGTAGATGGTCCAATGACAAGGGCAAAGGCTAAACAATTACAAGATGCCGTTAGAGGTTACAAATCACAACCTAATTTATATATTTTCTTACCGTCTATCCTCTATTCAATTGCTGCCAATTTTCTTCCTTTTGTGTTATCTTTTTAGCTACCAAAACTAGTCCCAAAAGCAAAGTGCATAATTTTTTCGTGATCCTTAAGGAGTCTACTGTCTCTAAATTATATTTCATCAATTAATTCCTTGCCATATAGCCCCAATTGATTGATCAATACTCACTGCCGAAAATTTCCCAGATTTGTGCAGTTAGATTGAAAAATTCCAAAAAAATACTTATGTATCGTATTTTGTTCTGAATTTTTTTGTGAAAGTAGTATACTCATAGTACTTGAAAACCTGAAAATTTCGGTCCAAAACAATTTGTCAATTGTTCCCAGAAATTCTGTGAAGTTACACCCAGATTCTATAACTTTCTGCCAAAACTGTTTCTTTCTTTGGCGTGTTTCATTTGTGCTAAATCTATTTTAGCCTTTATTTTTGCATTCAAAAAAAAAAAGGAAAGAAAAACAAAAGAAAAGAATCAAAAGTGGAAAGAAAAAAAATTCAAAAAGAAAATAAAAAAAAATAAATATACCATTCTGTATGCTGAGAAGCTTGTTCACTTATTTGTTATTAGTTTGAGTATTGTACCAATTTTCTTTCAAGCCAAACACCCAATAACCTTTTATCCTATCACCCACGCCTTGTGGAAGAAGTATTCCTTAGATTGTTGGAAAGTCCGTCAAGAACTCGTAGAAAAGGGTCTTGTTCTTTGCTATTTGTGTGTTTTTGTGAGACCATTAGAGTGTTTTATTTTAATACACGAGCGGTAAAAGAAGAGTGACTCACCCTAAAACTGAGAGTGTGTGAGGGAGTGAAGTAAGGGCCTTATATATATATATATATATATATATATATATATATATATATATATATATATATATATATATATATATATATATATATATATATTTATATATATATATATATATATATATATATATATATATATATATATATATATACATATTTTAGCTTTGTTGTTTTAATGGCGGAGGGTGGGGAGACTAGCGAGCGAAGGGAAACCCAAAATCCAGATGTTAGGTTCATGGTGGACGCGATGAGGGGAGAATTTGACAGGTTAAATAGAAGGTTTGAGGAGATGGATGGTAGAATGGTTGAGATGGAGAGAAACCAGAGGGGGGAAAGGATACAAGATGAAAATAGAGGGAGAAATGGTGTGCAATTTAGGGAACAGAACAGAGAAAGAGAGAGAAATAGAAGACAAAATGAGAGGGAACAAATGAGTAATAGTAGTGGAGAGGAGAGTGAAGAAATAGATGAGAATAGAGAATTTAGAAGGGAAAGAAACAGAAGGGGTAGAAATCGGTGGGAAGAAGTGGATGATGACATGAGGGATGTTCGGCCAATGATCCCTAAGTTTCAAGGGAAAAATGACCCGGAAGCTTATCTAGATTGGGAAAGTAGGGTGGTGAGGTCATTTGAATGTCATAGGTATTCAGAGAGGAAGAAGTTAAGACTGGTAGTCCTAGAGTTTACAGACTATGCTTCTAGCTGGTGGGATAAGATTATAGCTGAGAGAAGGAAGTATGGAGAGGATCCTATAGAGTCTTCGAGGTAGTTGAGAATTTTAATGAGGAGGCGATTTGTACCAAGTTGGTACCAACGTGAAATTTATCAGCGACTTGAATA
This sequence comes from Ipomoea nil, assembly GCF_001879475.1. Lineage (NCBI taxonomy): Eukaryota > Viridiplantae > Streptophyta > Magnoliopsida > Solanales > Convolvulaceae > Ipomoea > Ipomoea nil. The sequence continues at coordinate 518,375 of NW_017617705.1, read as the reverse complement.
TCTTTTGCAGGGTGCTAGAAGTGTTGCTGACTACAATCAAGAGATGGAGAAGCTCATGATCAGGCTTAACATAGATGAAAAGACCGAGAGGTCCATGGCCCGGTTCCTTAGAGGCTTGAATGCAGAAATTCGAGAAGAAGTTGATAGGCAACATTATGTGGAGTATGATGAGCTAGTACAAATAGCCATGAAGGTGGAGCAGTCTTTGCAAAGAAAGAAAAACCGGTTCCACATGAGTTCTTCCTCTTGGAAGAGTAAGGAGGGTTCCAAGGAGAGATTCCATTCAAGGAATGGCAATGGTAAACCCAAGGAGTCTAGAGACCAAAAAGGTAAGGACTTTGCCGAAGGAAACTCTAGGCCACGTAACATCAAGTGTTTCAAATGTCAAGGAAGAGGCCATATTGCAAAAGTTTGTCCAAACAAGGTAAATATGACAATCAAGAAAGGGAGGATTGTTACTGATTCCGAGCAAAGTGATTCCAAGGAGGAGACCGAAGAGGAATCTGATTCACGTGAGGAGGAACTACTTGAAACTGATAATGAAGAAGTTTTGGAGGGACCAGTTGAGGGAGATGCCTTGATGGTAAGGCGCATGCTCAACATCCAAGCCACCGGGGATGAAAGTCAACGTGAAAACATCTTTCACTCAAGGTGTTTTGTTCATGGGAAGGTATGTAGTTTAATAATTGATGGTGGGAGCTGTACTAATGTTGCTAGTACAAAAATGGTGGAGAAGCTAGGCTTGAGCACACAAATCCATCCTACACCATATGCGTTGCAGTGGTTAAACAAGGCGGGGGATATCAAGGTGAATCAACAAGTTTTGATTCCGATCAAGTTGGGACATTATGAAGATGAGATCCTTTGTGACATAGTGCCCATGGACGCTGCTCACATTCTTCTAGGGAGGCCGTGGCAGTTTGATATGAAGGTGTTCCATGATGGTTATTATAACAAGTACATGTTCGAGCACCGAGGCAAGAAGATCACCTTAACCCTAATGACTCCGCGACAAATTCACGATGACCTTCAGAAAATGAGGGAAAGAGAGAAAAATGAGGAAAGAATTGAAAAAATAGTGAACAGAGTGTTGAAAAAGAGAGTGGAAGGAAAAGAGAGAAAAATAAAAGTGAGGACAAAGAAAAAACAAAGAAAATTTTCATTGGAAAAAAGAGAGATATTGAAAAAGCAATAAGAGCGGGGAGGCAAGTTTTTCTTTTGTTGTATAAAGGACCCAACGAGGGTACTACTAATCCTAGTCATTTGCCTGAGGCAATGACTTCTTTAATGCAGGAATTCAAAGATGTTTGTCCGGAGGAACTTCCTGCCGGTTTACCACCGTTGAGTGGGATTGAACACCAAATTGACTTGGTGCCGGGAATGCCATTACCGAATAGGCCTGCCTACCGATGTAACCCGGAGGAGACTAAGGAAATCCAAAAGCAAGTTAATGAACTCTTGGCCAAAGGGCAAATCCGAGAAAGCCTAAGCCCGTGTGCCGTTCCTGTTTTGCTAGTACCCAAAAAAGATGGGTCATGGCGAATGTGCGTTAATTGTCGTGCAATTAACAAAATAACTGTCAAATATCGTTTCCCTATACCCCGTTTAGATGACATGCTTGATGAATTATTTGGTGCTTGTTATTTTTCTAAGATTGATTTGCGTTCTGGGTATCATCAAATAAGAATTAAGGAAGGGGACGAATGGAAAATAGCCTTCAAGACTAAACAGGGTCTATATGAATGGCTTGTTATGCCGTTCGGCCTGACTAACGCACCTAGTACCTTTATGAGACTCATGAACGAAGTTTTACGAGATTTCATTGGGAAAAGTGTTGTTTATTTTGATGACATACTTATTTATAGCAAGAGTCTTAATGAGCATGTTAGACATCTTAGGGAAGTGTTTTCTTCTTTGAGGAAATATAAACTGTATGCTAATCTAAAAAAATGTGAGTTTTGCACTTCGTCGGTACATTTCCTTGGCTATATTGTCAATGCCAACGGGATTGAGGCTGATAGTGCTAAAATTGAGGCTGTCCAGCAATGGCCTACACCGAAAACGGTTAGCGAGGTAAGAAGCTTTCACGGATTAGCGAGCTTTTATCGCCGTTTTGTGAAAGATTTTAGCTCAATTGCTGCACCGCTAACTGAGGTGATTAAAAAGAACATTGGCTTTGAGTGGGGTGAAAAGCAAGAGAATGCCTTTAATGAGTTAAAAGAAAGATTGTGTAAGGCACCTATTCTTGCTTTGCCTAATTTTGATGCTGTTTTTGAGATAGATTGTGATGCTTCCGGAGTAGGAATAGGGGCTGTACTAATGCAGGGGGGTAAGCCCGTAGCATACTTTAGCGAGAAGTTAAGTGGGGCTTCCCTAAATTATCCTACTTATGACAAAGAGTTCTTTGCTTTAGTGCGTGCTTTAGAGCATTGGGAGCATTACTTGCGTCCAAAAGAGTTTGTTATACATACTGACCATGAATCATTGAAGTATCTAAGAGGTCAGGGTAAACTTAATAAGCGACACGTGAAATGGGTTGAATTTATTGAGTCTTTTGCATATTCCATAAAATATAAACATGGGAAGCATAATGTTGTTGCTGATGCTTTGTCTAGGAGATGTGCTTTACTCACGTCTCTACATGCTAGGGTTTTAGGCTTTGAGCATTTGAAAGAACTTTATAACTCTGACATTGATTTTGGAGCAAGTTTTAATGCATGTTTAGAGGGAAAATTTGGTGAGTACTCTTTGAATGACGGTTTTCTGTTCAGGAAAGGCAGGTTATGTATTCCTTCATGTTCGATGAGACAGCTGCTTCTTAAAGAAGCTCATGGTGGTGGACTCATGGGTCATTTTGGGGTCTTGAAAACTCTCGAGATATTGAAGGACCATTTTTATTGGCCCAAAATGAAACGTGACGTGCATAGAGTCTGTGATAGTTGTGTTACCTGCAAACAGGCTAAGTCCAAGGTACAACCTCATGGGTTGTATACTCCTTTGCCTGTAGCCTCTCATCCATGAGAAGATCTGTCAATGGATTTTGTGTTGGGATTGCCGAGAACTGTTCGGGGACATGACTCCATTTTTGTTGTTGTTGACAGGTTCTCAAAAATGGCGCATTTTATTCCATGCCATAAGACTGACGATGCTAGTAATGTCGCCAATTTGTTTTTCAGGGAGATTGTTAGGCTTCATGGAATGCCTAAGTCTATTGTGTCCGACAGGGATGTAAAAATTTTAAGTTATTTTTGGAAGACTCTATGGGGTAAATTGGGCACTAAGCTGCTTTTTTCTACTACGTGTCATCCACAAACGGATGGGCAAACTGAAGTAGTGAATCGTACTTTAGTCACTTTGCTTAGAGTTTTTGTGAAGAAAAATCTTAAGTCTTGGGAAAGTCATATTCCACATGTTGAGTTTGCATATAATAGGCATATCCATTGCACTACTGGATTTTCGCCTTTTGAGATCGTTTATGGATTTAATCCTATTACTCCATTAGACTTAACACCTCTTTCTGTTTCTGATTTTGAAAACATGGATGCCGCAAGGAAGGCAAAATGGGTGAAAGACATCCATGCGAAAGTGAGCCAAAATATAGCAAGACGGAATGAACACACTTGGCTCGACGAGTCAACAAAGGACGTCGGAAGGTTGTGTTCAACCCTGGAGATTGGGTTTGGGTGCATTTGAGGAAGAATCGGTTTCCAGTTCAAAGGCGGAGCAAGCTGATGCCACGAGGAGATGGGACTTTTCAAGTAGTCTCCCGGATTAACGATAACGCCTACAAGTTGGCCTTGCCAAGTGAGTATGGCGTCAGTACTTCTTTCAATGTTTCTGATCTTTCTCCGTTTAATGCAGACAAGGCAGATTCGTGGACGAATCCTTCAAAGGAGGGGGGAGATGTTGAGGACAACGATGATCCATTACGAGTCCTAGTAGATGGTCCAATGACAAGGGCAAAGGCTAAACAATTACAAGATGCCGTTGGAGGGCTGATTAGCGCTCAATGGGATATGGATCAATTTGATGAGGACAAGGAGCGGCCGGTTAATCTAATTGGGGTCCAGTTGGAGGGAAATTAATTTAATTGGGCTATGCTGATTACATGGATAGTAAATAAATTTATTAGACTATCCATTAGTATTCAAATAATGAGTAGCATATTATTTCTTTTATAATAAGTAGTCTAGTTATTTGTTTTTAGTTAGACTTTAGTGCTATGTTTGAATTCAAACTATCCATGTCCTAGTCTTTAGGCAAGAGGCATGCTAGGGAGCTATATATAACACTCCTAATCTCTTTGTAAAGGACACACATCAGATTTTGAGAAATAGCAAACAAGAGCACTACTTGTGCCTTGCATTGTTCTTGAGTTCTTCAAGACTTCCCGACTTATCAAGGACTGTTTTCTTCCTTGTGGCGTCTCTTTCTTCGTATCACCTTCAAACCAGGTGTGGGCGAATCCCAATCTTAGAAAACACCATAACCCTTCCCGCAACACAACCCAAATCCGTCTAACAGAACCACATCACAAACCAACCGAGACAATGCCAGCTCCGTTCTGCTAGAGACGTGAAAAAGCCCGAGGACCAAACGAGAACGCAAGGTTTCCAAACTTCGTCTCCAGCCCGAGGATCACATCAGTTTAACAAACGAATAGATTGAGCATCAAGAACTCTAGCCTCAACACAACACCAACTTCTAGACAAACAACCAAGAGCTAAGCAACCAACACCAACAACTCGGCTAACTAAACAACACAGCAACAAGCAAAGCAAACATCCCAGGCAAACAGCAAACTACCACCAAACTAACAACGACTAAGAAGAAAACAACAACAAGGAAAAAGGCGAACGGGATTACCAAAACAAGCTAGAACTCTTCACTCTCCGACTCCTCGCCCTCCTCAGATTCTTCATCATCTTCTCCTCTGCGGCTTGAACTGGCTTCAATCTGGTCTAACCTCTGGTGCACTGCGACAAACTGCGCCTTCATAAACGCGAAGCCTTCTGCGATCATGCTGTTCTGTTGGTGAAGCAAGGTGACAACGCGCTCCTCATGCGCCATGGCATCATGCTCCCTCTTGGTGCGAGCTTCTTTCCTTCTTCGATTTTCCTCACTATCCGAATCACTTTCTGGTGCTTCCACTTCTTCTTCTTGGTCTGCTTCCTCCTCAACTTCTTCATCACCTCCCAAACTCTGGACTGCGAGGCTCAACTTCCCGGCATGAATCCCAAGCTCCGTTGCCAACTCTGCCCTTTCTTCAGGTGCTTTCCTTGCCACTTCTTCAAGCGTGATGTAGTCGCCATCTTCAAACTGGAACAAATTACAACTCCGAAGATTGGTGGCATCCAACACCATCTTTCCCACGGCCTTCGGGAGACAACCATCCATGCTTACACCTTTTCTAACCAAAATCCAGCTTAACACCATCCCATACGGTAGGCTTTTCCGGTTATGATCCCGACAGAAAACCATATGCTGCAACATCAACGCTGGCAAGTTGAACTTAACCATATTCTTGAGACAAAAGGCAAAGGTGCACTCCAACTTACCCAACAAACTGCTTTTGTTGTTATTAGGCAACAAACAATCTGACACCAACATAACCAAAATCCTCTGTTCCGCAGACAACCACTTCTTCTCCGGCTTTGAAGCTTGAGTGAAACAACTCGTACGGCCCAACAGATAACTTAAATAGTCCCGGTACCCTATGGTATCCGTACTAATCCAAGAATGACCTCTATACTGAGCAACTCCTGAAGCAGTTAAACTCAAAAGCTGAGCCAGCCTCTTCTCAGAAAGCACAACCTTCACACCTCTCACCTTAGAAGTGATCTCAAGCTTATCACCCTCCTTTGTCACGACCATGTGACGATAAAATTCCTTAACCAAACTCGGGTAAGTCTCGGCCCTTATGGCGAGAAACCCTTCCAACAAACCCTGGAATCTAAGCATATCCAACAAAGAATCAAGAAAAGATTCCGGATCAAAGACTTTACCTTCAAGAACGAGATAATGGGCATCCACCCATTCCGCTTTTCTAGCTAAGCTTGACCTTCTAGGCATGATTGATGATGACCCAAAGCTCAACAAAAAGGACCCAAGACTTTTTCTCCTCTTTTTCTTCTTCTTTCTCCTCTCTCTCTCTCTCGTGGTTCCCTCTCTCGGCCTTGCTGCTTCTCTCTCGGCTTCGGCGTTCGGAACAGCTCGGCGGGGGAAGCTCCGGCGGTGGCGACTCCGGTGGACGGCGAGGCAGTGACGGGCAGCTGCGTCGGCGGGTGGGGCTGCTGGTGGCGACGGGTAGGGGGGTGGGTTTCGGTGGTCTCACGGGTAGAGAAAAGAGAAGAAGAAGACTTTGGGAAATTAGGGATTGTGGGAAAAATTTGGGAAAAAGATGATTAAATTTTGGGGATTTGGGTAAAGTGGGAATTTCTGGTTTAGATGGAATTAAAATTGGGTAGGTTTTAATGAAGATAAGTAGCTTAAGTGGTTTAGAGGTTGGGTTAGCAAAGAATAGGCCTGGGTTTGAAACTCAAGGGCTATAATTAAACATTTTGGCTTGGCTTTCAAGCTAATCAAGAAAGGATTTTCTGTATGGATTTACTAACTTCAACTATCAAAGAATACTTGGGAAAGTTTTAAAGGATCTCTCAAAAGGATAGTTGCAAGAATGACCAAATATAAGGATTGTAGAATTAACCCAAGCACAACTCATTCCAAAGATGGATAGCTAACTTCACAATGAAACTTATATACCAAACTAAAGAAGTCACTTAACAAGAAGAGTTTACACCTAACTCCAAAAAATCAATACCAAAGGAAAACATGCCAAGGATTGCCAAGTAACTCAACTAGACAACGACGAAACACAAGATAACACTCAAGACAACAAAGAACACGATATTTGCGAAAAACAAGGATAGGCTAGGATAGGATTACCTGCCAACTCCTCCTCCACCAAACCCTCAGACTCTGCCTGCGAACGCCCCATCACGAAGACTCTCCCTGGCGGCCTAGCTCCAACTGTTCCACGACCCGAACTACCTCCCGATGCTCCTCCGGCTCCCGGGGGTGGCGACAACGCTCTCTGACCGGCTTGCTGGGAACACTCAGCGACTTTGCGACCGCGTTCTCTGCATCGATAGCACCGGAATGCTTGGCCATTGCAATCTTGGCCCGCGTGCACCTTCCCGCATCTACGGCAAACAACCGTCTTGCCTTGATCTCGATGCTCTATCCTGATTGGTCCTTGAGACGAAGATGACACGTTCTTGGCCTGAAAACCGGGTTGTGGCTTCTTGAAGGTAGAAGAACCTCCGCTCTCAACTCTCTTCCTGGCTAGCTCGTACGATCCTTTCTGAAGCTGCTGAACGCGATACAGATCCGTGGCGCTCAGATACGCATCCTTAAGGGAACTTGTCTTACTCACCGTCAACGCTTTTCGTGCCTCATAATTCAGACCGCAACGAATCTCTCAACCTTAGCAAGCTCCGTAGGCACAAGCATCCGAGCAAAGCTCACAAACTCCAAAAACTTCTTGTGGTACTCGACCACAGACAGGGATCCTTGCTGCAGGTGAAGGAACTCATCAAACATGGCGGCTCACACATGCGCCGGGTAAAACCTCTCGCGCATCCTGTCCTTAAGCGCGGACCAACCAAACTCAGGCTCTTCAAGGAAGGTCGGACCCTCATGGACCCACCACAGATCAGCTTCTTGGCAGAAGTAGAACGTTGCCAGTTCTACTCTTCTCTCTTCGGGGCAACCCACAACTGTGAAGATCTTGTCGAACACCCTCATCCATTCTTCCAAAACCACCGGGTCTTCCTCACCAGCGAAGGTTGGCGGCCTATGTCCCGACACCAAGCGACCTATAGCACGGTGCCCAGCAGGTTGAGGAGGCGGCACAGCGTGGTTGTTGTTCAGCAAGGCTTTACTGAGCGTCTGCATGGTCTGCGTCAAATGGTGGAGATTCTGAGCGAGCTGCTCGTTCGTTGGGGTCTCCGGGGTGCGAGCTCGGGGACAAGGAGGCATCGCAAACTTCTACAACAACACGGTTACCAAAAGATAGCAAACAAGCAAAGAACAGAAAGCAACACTCAGCTCACCGTGCAACCTAGAGTCCTAAGCCTAACACTTAGATGCTTAAGGTCGCTTAAAGGTCTCAAACCACACTTAGCCACTTAGTAAGTCTAGACTTAACTCCTTCCTAGGTTCAAACCTAGGCTCTGATACCAACTGTAAGACCCCCTAAAAACAAGCTATTTAAAAGCCTTAAACATGCAGATAACTGAGCTAAACAACATACACAGCGGAAGACTGAAGGATAACTAGATAAACATAAATCCAAAACAACGGGGTGTTATGCCACGTTCACCAAAAAGGATGAACGCTATGGCAATATCTGCATTATTTACAACTAATCCATAGTCTCAAAGGTCTACAACTAAACCGGCACACAGGCCATAAAACAAGCGGGAGAAGCTACACTAGCAAGTACTAGAATGCGCACTCGCCTAGACATCACCTGCAAGAACATAATAAAACATGGGACGACGCCCGGTTAGCGAATAATGCTGGTAACCCACCAATACATGTGAAATAACATACATAGGTAAGATATAAGTTGTTAAGCCATTTTCGAAACGGAATACATAAGTATATAAGTACAAAACCAAGAGTAATAGTCAACACAAGACTCAACACTCTCAACAACAACACGGGAACACATCCCGAGACCACAAAGAACAACACGACTCTCAAGAAGTCTCAAGGTAAGATCTATCAATACACAATAGATCAAACCCGACATGCACAACGCAAAGGAATAGGACACACCCAACGGCAACACATGCCAAGGAAACATATGCCTTTGTGACTACACACGTCACAAGAGAGGAACTCACAACAACGGCTACACAAGCCCTCGTGACATCACCCATCACGAGTTGATATGCCTTCCTTATGCCCGGTTCCAACCTTATGGCTACCCCCAACCTTATATCTTCTTCCAACCATTACCTCCAGGACCCCTGTACAACCAAGTCCAACCTTTTCCATCTGAGGACCGTCGTCCCCATCCGCCAACGACCGCCAACGAGACCACCAATTTCATAGTACACGAAGGTACCGTACACACACACGGCAACACATGCCTCCTAAGAAATACGTGAACCCGACCTACAGGTCACAAACTCCATAATCACATCATGGCCACCACGAGGACCATTGCCATACCTTGGTGACTAGTGTCCCATACCACTAATCGTGCAATCCAGGTAAAGCGACACACACATCACACCTCAACAGGAATCAATCAACGGATCACAATGAAGATATGAAACCATACTAATCAAGGAATGGGTCACAGCCCAACAACAACAACGATGAATAACACAAGTTATCATCAACCAATAGGAAGGTACAAATAACACACACGCTAGCATTTAAACACCGAACTAGCATGCTTATCAAACGGGTAAACGAAATGTAGTTCTGAAGAACACACAAGACTCATCACGGTTCAACGAAACACAATGTTGAACACTTAGCACGATTCACGACACCAAAAACCTACATGGATTCCTACCACATAGATCTAAACATACGAAACATCAAGAAGACACTCAAATAGTTCTACAAAAGAACAACGAGAAGTCAAAAGACCAAATACCGAGTCAAAAGAATCACGAGGAACAAATCCCCCATCAAAACCAACTTGTTCCCCGCGAGTGGACCCACGGGTGGTGCCCCGCCCGTGGTTCCGCCCGCGGGAACACACTCCCACAAGCCTAGTACCCGAGGGTGGGGCGACGGGTGGTGCCCCGCTCGCGGGTACACGTCCTGTACCAAAACAATCCCTTCGGGGATTTTCAACACCAAGCTCAAATTCAAGTCCAAAACATGCCAAATCTCACCAAATACAACAAAATGACTTGAATCAAAGGAAATGCCAAGCAATGGCACAAATGAACCCTAAACACAAGCTCTAGATATGCATTTTCACAAGATCATGCATCAACACTCACATTTCATAGCAAAACACATGTATAATCCAAGAAATATTCACATATAGGTAAGAAAAATAGATTTTGTAGAGCATGGGTTACCTCTTGTAGCCTAAAGACTTCACTTTACACCTCAACAAGCTCCTCACTAGGCTCACCTTCCAAACCCACTTCAAGAACATACCAAAAAATCATAAAGATCCTATCTTTAAGAAAAGACACCTTAGATAAAACCAAAAACACAAGATGAACTTAGATCTTACCCTCCTAGATGCCCAAATATAAGAATGGTTGAATCTTGGAAGCAACTCTTAAAGTTTTGGCAAGGTTCCAACTTGGCTTGGAAGAAAAGCTACTCACCTTTTTAGAGAGAAGGTGGAGCTAGATTTTTAGAAAAGTGCAAGGAGAGAATGAAGGTGGTCTTACTAGGTTAGGTTACATTACCAACAACAAGTGAAAGGTCAAGAATACCTTTACTAACATAAGGAAGTGTAAGGAACAAGGGAACTCCTTACAAAGCTCAAGGTACAACTTTGACTTTGTGGTTGACTAGTCAATTACTAGTCCCCAACTATTAAATTTCAGGAATTTTAAGGAATTAAATTACAAATTGAAATAGGATTAATTACTTAATTAATCCCTTAATTGGATTTGGATTTTCGGGGTGACACATGACATGTGTAAATTAATTTAGTCCAGTGTGCAGTAATTCAGCACTAGAATTGAATATGGTGAAGAAACACATGGTCATAAAAGTCATCATAACTGACTGGTCATTTATGATCACTAAAATCCATGGCACGTGGTCTTCTTATTCATCTATTTAAGAGGAATGAACACCTCAAGGATATCTCACTCACAAGTAGAGATGGATAACAAAAAGAGAAAAGGTTCATCCTCTCCCAAAAGAGTTACTGGTGAAAGTAGTACCAAAAAGAAGGATGCTACAAAGAAATCCAAAGGCAACACCCGCAGGACAACAACTCGTCTAACAAGAAAAGATCTTGCTGATCCAAACATTGACGAAGAGTTCATGAAGTTTGTTTAAAACTTTCCAGACGAAGACATCTTAGAAATTGATGGGTGTGGAAGTGACGCTGAGTCTTTGGTGTCATTTGGAACTTGGAAGGAAGAAGCTAGTAGATGGCTGAAGGATGACACAACTGAGGATGAGGAACCAGAAGTGGCCAACGAACCCACAGGGAAAGGGAAAGAGAAGATGTGAATTTCTCTTGACTTCGTGATCACAATGGACATGTATCTCTTATGTTAAACTTTCGTGTAATAAATGTCCATCTTTTGGTGAAGTAATAATATGTGTGTGTCATAATTATCCTCAATCATCATCATCAATGAAACTTTATTTGTTTCGTAATGATTCAGTTTGTCATTCGTAATACTTGTCTAACAAATGAGTATTTATTTGATTCATTTTACTGAGATGAGCCAGTCTCATTATTACGATGGCTGTTCTTCAGACACAAATCATGGATAAGCGATAGAATAATTCAGGAATAATCTTTTATGAGATGCTTGAAGAATTTACAAGGAACTTATACATGGACGAAAGAACTCCTACCACGTGTGCACTGAAGTGACATTGGGAATGTCCGTTATGAATTCAGTCAACAATAGCAATCAATGCAATAAGGAATTCTTGGTTAACTGATGAAGCATTGAATGGTCATTCAATCCCTGTAAACAAGACCAACCATGATCTATGGTTTTTGGGCTATAAAATTGGAGACTATTCCCAGAGAAAGATCACTCTTCCTCACACCAAGGAAATAGACAATAGAAAGAGCTTCATGCCTCCACGAAAACCTTTTATGAGGGATGCAGCTAGACATCAGCAAGAAACGTCAAGGAAAGTGAGAGAGGAACAGGGTGAGTTATACCCTGGAAATAGTCTTAGAGCTCCCTTGGAGATCTCCTCTGATGAAGAGCTATATCATCACAAAGAAGGCTTTTTAGCGGATGACTCAGATGACTAACACCTGTTGCAGATCAGCACGAAGGACCACCGCCCGTCACCAAGACAAAAAGATCATCAAGGATGATTCCATCTGAAGATGACATGAAAAATCCTCTTTACGCTAGAGAGTACATGATGTTTCTTCATGAAGCTGAATCTGATTCTGAAAAAGATGGCTCCGAAACTTCCACTACTTCAAGCGAAACTACATTCTCAGCTCTATCTTACCATATAGCCTTTAAACTCTACAGAAAATCATTGAGCAAAGGAGAGTCCAGCAAAGATCCGAAAGGAAAAGGCAAGAAGTAGAGGATGAATGAAGTGGTCGAATGATGGGATGAAGAAAGGCCTTCTGAACTTTCGTGTTGTAATGGGTGTTGTTCAACATGACTATGTGTCTGTCTGTTCAATAAAATAATCCGTAATGTTTCTTGTTGAGAGTCATTTGATTTATTGTCAAAACTTTATCTATCTCTCCTGCCTGACATACACGATGGTACCACAACTTCACGAAACTTTATTTGTTTCGTGGAGATTTCATGAATCTTTAAATGATTCATAATATCCTAATAATTTGGTCAAGGATATTCTCCTTATTTAATATTTTATCCCTAACCGTCCAATGCAGTTACAGGGAGAAGATCATGTGGCCAAAGAAAGCGGCCCCCCACTAACCCATGATGGTGCATGCGCTGACAGTTGATAGGACGGGCATTTGTTGCCCTTGTCTTATACTTGAGTACATTCTCTTTCCTCATTAAATGAGATATGATGAATCTTGATCTGATATTGGACTTATCAGAATAATTTGCACAGGGTTTTTGCCTAAAGGAGTACAAAGTGGTCAAAATTCTAAAGGAATTTAATTCAAAATCCGGGTAACCCGTCTTGAAGACCCGACCAAGAACCTTTACCCATACCCTATTTAAACTAAGACCCTTTACCCACTAACCCTTTCCTTCCTCCATACGCTTCTCAGCAAATCATACACTTTTCATCTTCTCCAAGAAAACTTACATACTCTTCTTCATCTTCCAAAAATCAAAAACCTCTCAAATGGCGAAGAACACAAGATCCAAATCTTCCAATCCAGAGCCAGAAACCAATGAGAAGAAAGTCATACCCTCATACCCGATCTCAGATGAAGGGTTTATTCGATCAAGAGAACATCTGGTGCTTAGCGGATTCATCTGGGATGCTCATGGATTCTGCCAACATGTTCTTAACAAGGAGTATCGAGAAAAGGTCATAAACTTGCTCAAAGAAAGTGGCCTTTATAATTTTGCAACACATGTTTACAAATCTTTCTTCGCATACGACGTCACGGAATTCTATCTCATTGCAAAGGTTTCACCAGACGCTGCCACCATTAAGGCAAAAAGGATTAAACCCACTCCATCGGAAGTCTCGGTAGCAGCTCCAATTCAGACCGATACTTCTCCGACAAAGGAGAGAAGAATGAAGAAAAAATCTCATGTGGTCGAAACAGCGTCTGATCCAGCACCAAAACCTCTCCATGTTGCACCACCAATAAAAAACACGACAGAAGCTGTGCAGAAAAACCTTCAACAAAAGGAAGTTTGCAATAAAGCCCTCCTAGAAAGTTCAAAAGAAAATCAACTCTTGATCTGAATCAACTCAAATTGAACACTCCTCAGAGGAAGATAGTTCTGAAGAAGACAGCTCCGAAAACAGTCGAGCGAAACAAAATAAAGCAAGATTCAGGATCCTTCAGATGGAAGTTCCAGTTGAAAAAACCAAAATTGTTCCAAGTCATGATACACCGGAAGTGTAACACCCCTAATTTTTAAAACATTGAAAACCTATGAAATAAAGGCAAATCTATCATTATCCATCCAAACAAAGGGGGACTAACAACATAAGTATCGTGGTGCTCTGCCACGTCTAGGTTTGAGAACCTAGACGCACAGGCTAAACTAACTAAACAAAGCATAATCCATAAATTTATAATCGAGTACAAATCAAGGCAAGCACCTGAAAAACATGCGGTGTAACAACCGTCATCGAATAATGCTGGTAACCCACTCCCATGCGTTATGTACAATATAGGTAGATATAAGAAACCATTTGGAAACTGGAATAAGTATATAATCCTAAACAAACACTAGCTTGAAAACCAAGATCAAGACTCAGGGCATAACAACAGGTTCAGCATCACGAATCATCATAAAGGTACTACCATGCGTCCTAACTCGCAAGATAAGATAACCACAAAGCTCAGCAATAACAAACAGTAACAACAATAAGGCACAATGAAAAGCAAAGGTAACAACAAACAATAGTATCACAATCTAGCCTTATACCAGGTTCCAACCTTTACTCCCCTCCATCCTTATATCAGTTCCAACCTATACCTCCAAGCCACCCTTATTACGCCACCCCCTTTATCCCTCTGGAGCACTTCATGGCTCCCCTCCAACATATCTCCAACATACCACCGATCTGATAGCACCGCAGTGCCATTCACATGCTCCGTGCCTCTAGCACCACTACCAAGGGGTCAGTGCATATAGCTCTGACATGGCACCGCAGCGCTTATAACTTGACCCATGCCTTTAGCAAGCAAGTTAAGTTGGTCCGTGCCTTCAGCACGATAACTGTAACACCCCATGTTACGGCCTTTAATCCCGGATTAATTATTTAATTGATTTCGTTAATAATAATTAGGAAGGATTTAATTTGGTTAGGTTTCCCTTGTATTAATTGATGTGGCCCACCATGGATCAGGGACCCTTATCCTTAAACCAAATCCTTAATCCTATAAGAAATAGGATAAGTGGACCCTTACTATTTGGACCCTAGTTGGGACCCCTAAATCTATATATAGGGACTTAAGAAACATTTAGAAACCCTACCACAGTTAATCCTACCACACAAGATATTACCAGAGAGAAACCTACAGAGGAATCCCCCTGCCACCAAACGTAGGAGAATCCACGGGAAGAAGATCTTAGAGAAGAACTTTAGTAGCCAAGGATATTGGTTAGGGATAAGAGGTAACCCATGTCTCGACAAAACCTATTTTCCTTGCTATATCTTATTCATTGGCTCCTTTGATATATGATTCTGTGTTTGAGTCTTGATAGAGCTTTGCCTAGGGTTTATATTGTGTTTATGTGATAATCTTGATGTTCTTGATACTATAATTAATTATACGAATGATCTTGCATTTTGATTATGTCTAGAGCCCTAGGGTTATATCGTGAAATTCATATTGTAATGTTCTTGGTATATGTGGGCGGGATTATGCATGATCGGGTGTTGAGTCTAGCCTAGGACTTGTGCTTAGGACTTTGCATATAGATTCCTTGATGAAGTGATTTCGGATGTCCCTGGATCATTATATGATTTATGTTGGGTCTTGGCATGTTTAGGAATCGTGTTAGGATGTATTTGGTGTGATTCTTGTTTTAATTCCATTAATTGATTACGTGGTGTTGTCGTTATGTGTTTGAATGTGTTTGGACTTGGTTTCGGGTTCCACGAGAGATCCCAGGACCAAAAGTTGCATGTGTATCAGTGGGGGTAGGTGGGGAGACTGACCACCCGCCACCTACCCGCTGCCCGTAACATTGTTCCAGCGGGTAGCCAGCTGGCGGTGGTCTGCCCGCCGGTAAGTGGCTGGCGGGTGGTCCTCCACCCGCCACCTACCGGCTAGAATTCGGTCGAGTGTCGTGATGTTTTCCCCCGTTTGTTGTTTCCCCGTGTCCCGTTGTACCCCGTTTGTCGTGTATGATTCTCGTTTGGTGTTTTAGGCATTGTTCAAGGATTTTATGTGTAATAAGTGTCGGTGTTGTTGTGTCTTGATTGTTAGGCGATTATGTGTTGATTGATGGAATGGTGATGAGTATTATGGTCATTGCGCAATGGCCAGTGTGACTAATGATGATGATGATGATGATGAGATTGTGATTTGTGGTAAATAAACTGTTTGCGTTTGGCACCACTTGTGCCCGGTCATTGTACTAAAGGTACAGGCCATAGTGGTGACTGTGCTAAAGGCACACACCTACCTTAGGCTTGTTTCCCGTTGAGCATGGGTCAGGTTATAAGTGTTGCGGTGTTATGTTAGAGCTATATGCGCTAACCCCTTGATATTAGCACTAGAGGTGAATGACACTGCGACACCATCTTGATATGCTGGTGATTGAAAGGTGGTTCGTCGGTGGAGGCATGTAGTTTCCTGGAGGCATAAGGGGTGGGGATTTAAGGGTGGCCTGGAGGTACTGGTTGGAACTGATATAAGGACGGAAGGGAGCTATAAGGTTGGAACTTGGTATAAGGTTGGAAGATGATTTGTGTGGTTTGTTGACTTGCTAATTCATTGTAATGATTGCCTTCGGTGCCTCTACTTTGTTATTTGTATGCATATATGCCTGTCATGTCTTGTATTGCATGCTTAGGATGCCTATTAGTTCGTATGATTATTCTATGATATCGAGTCGGTTAATATGCCTTGAGTCTTGATCTTGGATTTAAACTAGAGTGTCGTAAGTATATATGTATTCCAGTTTCAAAATGAGTTTCATATATCTACCTATATTGTACTTAACGCGTTGGAGTGGGTTACCAGCATTATTCGCTGTCGGTTGTTATACCGAATGTTTTTCAGGTAATGAAGATTAGCTTCGAAGCGCGCTTGTTAGAGCTCGAGACTTAGCTTAGTTAGCCTTAGCTCAGTCGTAGGCTTGCGTGCCTTGGGATTATATTTAAATATTGAATTAAGGATTCATTATGCTTAGATAGCTTAGCCTGTGCACCTATGTTCTCAAACCTAGGTGTGGCATAGCACCCCGACACTTATGGTTAGCTTTATGCTCTATTTGGGATTCAATCAATGGATTTGTCTTTGTTTTACAAGTTTAAAATATCTCAGAATTTAGGGGTGTTACAATAACCGAGTGGTCTGTGCCTTTAGCACAATAATCGGGCACTCGTTGTGCCGAACACCAACAATCTTTTTCCACCAATCACATCTCTTTCTCATCAGGATCAATCAATCAATCAACACACAACAACAACAGTAGCCACCACTCAATAACTACAACAATCATTACACATCAACTCATAGCAATGGATAGTCAAGGGAAGGCACAACAATCACATCGACAAGTGGCAAAATGTAAACACGCAACCCACAAGATACAACCTAAACTGACGTGACACCCACGGGATCATACAAATCTCATCCTAGGTCAACGGGATACTAACTTAACCCACATGCAATAATCACAACTCATAACTCCTAAAACGGTACCCGAAATATCAAGCGAGACTCATAAACATCAAAACGGGCACATCGGGGCACAGGGAAACAACAAACGGGGTAAAACATCACAACAAGCTGCCCTGTACCAGTGGGTGTACGGCGGGTGGTCAGCCACTCGCCGCCCGCCCGCTGGTACATGGCGTGTACTGGCGGGTGGTCAGGTGGGGGTTCGTCCCCCCACTAGTACGATGGTAATCCGACCCTTTTCCCCTTCGGGAATTCATCCGTTAAACCCAAAACGAAGTCCAAATACATCCCAATACACGACAACAATTAAATCCCAAATACAAGCACCAACCTTGCCACGAATCAAGAATAAATGCACAATAATTTAGGATCATCAAGAAACTCAAGAACTCAATCATGCCAAGCTTCAACGACAGACCCTAAACCTAGATTAACACCCGAGCATGCATAAACCCAGCCAAGAAGGCAAAGAACATTATCAATAACAAGATTCACCGTACAAATGCTAAAGACAAGCTCCAAACACAATTAAATACAAGAACATACCAAGACCACACAGGGCAACCAAGAATATCAGGAATAACAATAATCCATATCACAGATTCCTAAAGACAAGCTCTAACAAAGCACAAATACAAAATCAAACATTCATTCATTCAACAGAGCCAATCAATAAACAATTGGTGTTTGAATAAATTATATTTCATTACATTTTAAAGTAATTCAACACCAAAATGGATTCTATTCGAAAATTTCTAAGTTTTCGGGTACTTCGCGTACCAAGATTTAAATCGAGAAAGTTATCTGAGTGAGACCAGGAGAATTCAAAAATATTTTAAGAGTTAATAGCCAAAATCGTCCTCGACTATAGTGATTTTTCTCAATTTCGTCCTAAACGACTTTGGTGACCTAATATCGTCCCAGACTTTTGTGTTTCGCTCAATTTAGTCCCAGACTTTTGTGTTTTTGTTCAATTTAGTCCTTCATTTGTTATTCTGTCCATTTGGTGTTAAATAAATAGACAATTCAGTAATTTTAATATTGGCATCTCTTTACGCATAGACATGTGAACTGCGAAATCCTTTTTTTTTCTTACGAATTACTCCTAAAACTGCGAATATAAAATTTGATTTCAGGCGCGGGAGTAATTCTGGGTGTAATTCGTACAAGAAAGAGGAATTTCGCACTTCATAAGTTGAAAGTAAAGAGAGATCAATATTGACATACTGAATTGTCCCTTTATTTAACACCAATTCGACGGAATAACAAATGGAGGACTAAATTGAGCGAAACACAAATGTCTGGGACGATATTAGGTCACCAAAGTCGTTTAGGACGAAATTAAGAAAAACCACTATAGTCGAGGACGATTTTGGATATTAACTCAATATTTTAAACATGTGTTCATCCAAATAGCTTTTTGAGAAAATTCATTTCCAACCCCAAAGTATTTAAAGTTAGCATTTCTAGCCTTGGTCCATGATGCAAGGTGAACCATTCCACTCCAAAAGACTTTGCTGAGAAACACTTTGTATGCAAGATTTTACCATTTTGCCCTCAACCAATCATTAGCCTTCTACCTAGGGTTTTGGACCCTATATATAAACTCCACTATTCCATCTTGATTCCCTGATCTATTTCTTTGCCTCTCCACATACTTGTCTGCCATGAGAAAGGGAGAAAACAACATCACAGTAAGCTCATTTCCTTCTTCAATCCTAGCCCTCATTTCTCTTCTACTTCCGTTTAATCTTTGAGGTTCTAGGCTAAGGTTGTATGGTGTTTGGGAAGTATAGGTGGTGAAGGAGGCACAAGCTAGATAGGGAGGAAGAAGATATCCAAGCTAGAAGAAAGTCTATAAGAGGTATAACCCCATGGATTCCTCTTTAAAAATTTGCCTCTATGAAGCCTTAGTATTGAGTAGAAATGAGTAGAAACTATGATATTTTGTTGTGTTTATGCTTAGAAGTGATTAAGTACTTGTTTGTGAGTTGTTGAGATTGTTTTGGACTTATTTGGATTGGATTTTGCAGATGAAAAACCTTCTGGTGCACAACATAGTGTGCACCAGATCAGAGTAACGGCCCTAGTCGCGGCCCATCAGGAGGACCGCCGGCTAGAGCCGTGCTTGCACGGGACTAGGTCACGGCCCTAGAGGAGGGCCGCCACCTAGTCCTGGTGAAGTAACGGGGTACAAGGGGCGGACCATGAGGAGTCCCGCCCCAGGTCCCTAACTTTGATTCGGAGAAGAATCTGTGCAGTGGCCCGGCCCTTGTGGCTCAGCTACGTGTTTTTTTTGGCCAAGTGTTACGGGCCCTTGCGGCTCGGCTCTTTGGAACCGTTTCGATGCACTTACGGGCCCAATTTTCTTTTTCTTTCCCCTCTCCCTACCCGTGAGTTAGCCGAGACCACCCCCCTCCCTCAACCCGTCGCACCCCCTACCACCCACCACCATATTCCCGTCGCCTGCCGGAGCCGCTGTCCGTCGGAGTTCCTCGCCGTCGCCGGATCGCAGCGAGAGGGAAGAAGAGAAGGAGAAAAAAAGAAGAAAGCCTTGGGTCTTCTCTTGGAGCTTTGGGTCATCTTCAATCATGCCTAGGAGGTCAAGTTTGGCAAGGAAAGCGGAATGGGTGGATGCCCATTATCTCGTTCTTGAAGGTAAATGTTTCGACCCGGAATCTTTTCCTAGTTCTTTGTTGGATATGCTTAGATATCTAGGGTTGTTGGATGGGTTTCTCGCCATAAGGGCCGAGACATACCCCAGTCTAGTTAAAGAGTTTTACCATTGTATGGTTGTGACAAAAGAAGGGGGAAAGCTTGAAATCACCTCTAAAGTGAGGGGTGTGAAATTGGTTCTGACCGAGAAAAGACTAGTTCAACTCTTAGGTTTGACCGCTACGGGAGTTTCGCTATACAGTGGTAACTCTTGGATTAGTACAGAATCATGGGGTACCGGGACTATTTGAGTTATTTGTTGGGCCAAACGAGTGGTTTCACTCAAGTTTCAAGGCCGGAGAAGAAGTGGTTGTCTGCCGAGCAAAGAATCTTGGTAATGCTTGTGTCAGATTGTTTGTTGCCCAATAACAACAAAAGTCGATTGTTGGGAAAGTTGGAGTGCACCTTTGATTTTTGTTTAAAGAACATGGTAATGTTTAATCTGCCTGCCTTGATGTTGCAACACATGGTTTTCTGCCGTGATCACAATCGGAAGAGCCTACCGTATGGTATGGTGTTGAGTTGGATTTTTGTCAGGAAGGGTGTGACCATTGATGGTTGTATGCCGAAGCCTATAGGAAAGATGGTGTTGGATGCCATTAATCTTCGGATTTGCAACTTGTTCCAGCTGGATGACGGTGATTACATCACTCTGGAAGAGGTTGCTAGGAATACTCCCGAGGAAAGAGATGAGTTGGTTGCAGAGCTCGAGATCCCTGTTGGAAAGTTGAACCTCGCGGTTCAGAGCCTAGGAGGTGATGTGGGGAACGAAGAAGAAGAAGGACATGAAGAAGAGGAAGAAGCTGCTGAAGCTGAGGAAAGTGATTCCGAGAGTGAAGAAAATGAAAGGAGAAGAGAAGCCCGAACCAAGAGAGAGCACGATGCTATGACGCACGAAGAGCGTGTGGTCACCCTTCTACGCCAATAGAACCGGATGATCGAAGAAGGCTTCGCTTTTATGAAGACGCAGTTTGTTTCCGTCCACCAGAGGTTAGATCAGATCGAGGCCAGCTGTAACACCCCGTGTTACGACCCCTAAAACCAAATTAATTAAAAAATTACTCAGCCCAAAAAGGAAGTTAAAATCCACTAATTAGCTAAAAGGGGTCCACCATAGTCCATGGGCCTTTATCCCTAAAACCAATCCCTTAGTCCTATAAGAAATAGAATTAGCAAACCCATGCCACTTAGAACCTAATTAGGACTCTTATATATATATATACATATATATATATACATATATACATATATATATATATATATATATATATATATATATATATATACATATATATATATATATATATATATATATATATATATATACATATATATATATATATATATATATATACATATATATATATATATATATATATATATGGTCATAGGGGGCACCTAGAACTCACACCACAATAATCTCTCACCACACAAGAAGTTCCAAGAATTCCCCTTGGAGAAATCAAGAAAGAAGAAATCTTAAAGAAAGACCCTTTATAGCCAAGGAAATTAATTAAGGCTAAGAGGTAACCCATGTCTCAACAAAACCTATTTTCCATGCTATAATCTCCTTCTTTGGCTCCCTCTATATACTTGTGTCTTGATGAATTTCTTTACGATATTGTGATATAATCTTGATTGATTGATGTGATGATTTTATGAGGGATCTTGAGGATCTTGATGTTAAAAAGAGGTTCTTGATATTTATGTGATGATTCTTGATAAATCTTGATGGTTCTTGATAATGAAAATAAAATATGATTTTGATGTTTTGGGTGGGATTAGAGCCCTAGGTCGGATTGGGAATTGATATTGTGATGTTCTTGATTTATATTTGGATGGGAGTTCGCATGTTCGGGTGTTGTTTATGTTTAGAGGTCATAATAGGATGAGTTCTACGTGATTCTTGCTTTTGGTCCACTAATTGCCTACGTGATGTCGTTAATTGCGTTTAAAAGTGTCTAAGCATGGTTTCGGGGTTCCACAAGGGACCCCGGGACGAATTTTTGATAAAAGAGTCAGTGGGGGGTAGGGGAACCCGCCACCTACCCGCTGCCCAAAGATCACCGCCGGGCAGCGGGCAGCCGCCTGCCAGCCGACAACCCGCTGCCCGAACAGTAATCTCCGGCGGGCAGCCGGCGGGTGACCCCTACCCACTGGCTATCCGCTGGTCCATACCCACCTCGGGTGTACGGCTCCCCCGTTTGATGTTCCCCGATCCCCCATGGTGTCCCAACGGACCTCGTTTGTCGTGCTTGAGTCTAGTTTGATGTTTCGGGTACCATTCGTAGGATAAAAGAGTCTTAGGAATTGCATGCTAGTTGAATCGGTAACCCGTTGACCTAGGTGGAAGTTGTATGAACCCCTTAGAACTATTCTTAGTATGTGAATGATCACACGTCAGTTTATTTATATGTCTCTCACTCGCAATGTGCTACTACATGCTACTATGTGTTATGTGATGCATGCTCCCCCATTTTGATTAAGATCAAATTGGGTGTTCCCGGGCTGCGGTTCGGAAGTTGGCTGAAGGCCGAATGGATTGTTCCTGAGCTGAGGTTCAGAAGTTGGCTAAAGGCCGAATTGATTCACTTCTTGGGCTGTGGTCCACATGGGCCTCGGTGTTATGACCCGCCGACCTGGACGCGCTGTAACACCCCCCCAAAACGCAAGCTATAAAAAGCCTTAACACATGCAGATAACATAACAAACAACTAGCACAGCGGAAGACAAAAAGGTAACTGGATAAACATAAATCCAAGTCATGGGGTGTTATGCCACGTTCATCAACAAGAATGAACGCTATGGCCAAATCTGCATTGTTACACTATCCCAAAGCTCACAAGTCTACAACTAGATAGGCACACAGGCCATAAAACAAACGAAAGGAGCTAAACTATCGGGTACTAGACTGCGCTCTCGTCTAGACATCACCTGAAAGATCACAAATAAACATGGGACGACGCCCGGTCATCGAATAATGCTGGTAACCCATCAATACATGTGAAATATCATACATAAGTAAGATATAAGTTATAAAGCCATTTTCGAAACGGAATACATAAGTATATATGTACAAAACCAAGAGCAATAGTCAACACAAAACTCAACACTCTCAACAATAACACGGGAACACATCCCAAGATCACAAAGAACAACATGACTCACAAAAGGAGTCAAGGCATGATCTATCATCACTCAAATAGATCAAAACCCAACAAGCACAACGCAAAGGAATAAGATTCACACAACCGGCAACACATGCCTTTGTGACTACACACGTCACAAGAGAAGAACTCACCACAATGGCTACAATAGCCCTCGTGACATCACCCATCATGAGTTGATATGCCTGCCTTATGCCCAGTTCCAACCTTATGGCTACCCCCAACCTTGTTTCTTCTTTCCAACCATTACCTCCAGGACCCCTGTACTTCTTAGTCCAACCTTTTCCCTCCTGGGACCGTCGTCCCCCACCAACGACCACCAACGAGACCACCGATTTCATAGTACACGAGGGTACCGTACACACACACGGCAACACAAGCCACCCAAGAATCACGTGGACCCATCACTCAGGCCACAACTCCATAATCACGTCACGGCCACCACGAGGACCGCTGCAATACCTTGGTGACTAGTGTCCCATACCACTAATCGTGCAATCCAGGTAAAGCCACACACACGTCACACCACAACAGGAATCAATCAACGGATCACAACGAAGATATGAAACCATACTCAATCAAGGAATGGGTCACAGCCCAACAACAAAAACGATGAATAACAGAAGTTATCATCAACCAATAGGAAGGTACAAACAACACAAACGCTAGTATTTAAACACTGAACTAGCATGCTTATCAAACGGGTAAACCAAACATAGTTCCGAAGAACACACAAGACTCATCACGGTTCAACGAAATACAATGTTGAACACTAAGCACGATTCAAGACACCAAAAACCTACATGGATACCTACCACATAGTTCTAGACATACGAAACATCAAGAAGACACTCAAATAGTTCCACAAAAGAACATCGGGAAGTCAAAAGACCAAATACCGAATCAAAAGAATCACGGGGAACAAATCCCCCAAACAACTCCACTTGTGTACCCGCGGGTGGTGCCCCGCCCGTGGTTCCGCCCGCGGGAACACTCTTCCCACAAGCGGTGTACCCGCGGTGGGGCGACGGGTGGTGCCCCGCCCGCCGTTCTTCCCGCGGGTACATGTCCTGTACCACAAAATACCACTTCGCGATTTTTTCATCTCCAACTCAAATTCAAGTCCAAAACATGCCAAATCTCACCAAATACAACAAAATGACTTGAATCAAAGGAAATGCCAAGCAATGGCACACAAGAACCCTAAACACAAGCTATAGATATGCATTTTCACAAGATCATGCATCAACACTCACATTTCATAGCAAAAACACATGTAGAATCCAAGAAATCACATATAGGTAAGCAAAATAGATTTTGTAGAGCATGGGTTACCTCTTGAAGACTAAAAGGCTCCACTTTACACCTTAACAAGCTCTTCTCAAGGCTCACCTTCCAAACCCACTTCATGAACAAACCAAAAGATCATAAAGATCCTACCTTTAAGAAAAGACACCTAAGATGAAACCAAAAACACAAGATGGACTTAGATCTTACCCTCCTAGATGCCCAAATATAAGAAAGGTTGAATCTTGGAAGCAACTCTTGAACTCTTGGCAAGGTCTCAACTTGGCTTGGAAGAAAAGTTACTCACTTTTTTAGAGAGAAGGTAGAGCTTAATTTTTAGAAAGTGTAAGGGATAGAATGAAGATGTCTACTAGGTTAGGTTACAATACTAACACTAGGTGAAAGGTCAAGAATGCCCTTACTAACATTAGGAAATGTAAGGAACAATGGAACTCCCTTCAAAGCTCAAGGTACAACTTGACGTTGGAGTTGACTAGTCAAATACTAGTCCTCAAGTATTGAATTTCAGGATTTTAGGAATTAATTCCTCAATTGAAATATGATTAATTACTCAATTAACCCATTAATTGAATTTGGATTTTGGGGTGTCACATCCTCCCCCCCTTCAAAGAAGCTTCGTCCTCGAAGCTTGGGTACGACGAATTAAAAGCAAACGGTGATAGGAAACAACATTGTGACAAGAGTTTCAAGAACGAATTCTTTTGGTCAAAACTCAAAAGATTTCACAAGAATTTCAAACAAGAAAGATGCTATATCAAATCAAGAATTGGCAAGAGTTTAACAAAAGGGTTGGATTGAGCATCACGAACTCTAGTCTTAACACCAACATCAACTTCTAGCCAAACACTAAGAACAAGACAACCAACACAAAACACCCACAAAACAAGCACGAAAGCAACAACAAGCAACCAACAACGGCAACAACGGCTAGGTAGAAACAACCACCAAGAAAAAGGCGAACAAGGTAGCCACAGCTTCACTCTAGAAGGACTCGCCCTCCGACTCCTCGGACTCTTCCTCGTCTTCTCCTTTATGACTCGAGCTGGCTTCGATCTGGTCTAGCCGGTGGTGCACGGCGACGAACTGCGTCTTCATGCAGGCGAAACCCTCCTCGATCATGCGGTTCTGCTGACGAAGCAAAGCAACAATGCGCTCTTCGTGCGACATGGCATCATGCTCCATCTTCGTGCGAGCTTCTTTCCTTCTCCGATTCTCCTCACTATCCGAATCACTCTCTTCAGCTTCAACGGCCTCTGGTGCTCCCACCTCATCCTCACGGTCGGCTTCATCTTCGACTTCCTCAACACCTCCCAAGCTTTGAACAGCGAGGCTCAACTTCCCGGCATGGATTCCAAGCTCAGCTACCAACTCGGCCTGTTATTCAGGTGCTTTCCTTGCAACTTCCTCCAGCGTGATGTACTCACCATCATCCATCTAAAACAGATTACAACTCCAAAGGTTGGTGGCATCCAACACCATCTTTCCCACAGCCTTCGGGAGACAACCATCCACACTGACACCCTTCCTAACCAAGATCCAACTCAACACCATCCCGTATGGTAAGCTCTTCCGATTGTGATCCCGACAGAACATCATGTGTTGCAACATCAAAGCAGGCAAGTTGAACTTAACCATATTCTTGAGGCAAAAGGCAAAGGTGCACTCCAACTTTCCCAACAAACTGCTTTTGTTGTTATTGTTAGGTATAGTGTAATGGTTTTGATATGCCAAATATGTATTTGTAGATCCCCCAATTTTATTTCATAAGTCTAGTAGAGTCTAAGACCATGATCGGGAATTATTTAAATTGGAAAAGAAAAAAATAGAGGAAGATGCATGAAAATAGAAGAAGAAGAAGATATAAAGCCTAAAATCAAGAATTTGTCTGGAGAAAATGACAAATTGAAGAAGAAGATGAATGATATGAAATCACGTCAATGCTACTCAAAGAACAACAACACACGGATACCCGAGTCAATCTGAAAGAACTCATGGAGCATCAACACAGTTTGAAGACTCAGATTGACAAAGCAGAAAGAGCCTTGAAAGGAGAAGTGACGAAAGGATTACTTGAAGTGATTCAACTCATGAAGAAGGAACGTGAAGCTGCTGAAAAGATTCACAACGAACGCCACTTAAGACAAATCAAGGCGATTCAAGACCAAGAAAGTCGAATCAACAAACTTGAAGTTGAACTCGCAGTTACAACAAACAAGCTGGACAACGTACAAACCGTTTCCATTGAAACACACAATAGTGTTGAAGCTGTGAAGGCAAACCAAGACCGAGATTGTAAAACCCTTGCATTTTTGGTTGATAACGCCAAAAGGGGGGAAGAAATTCTCAGTCACTTGGCTTTGCAACAACAAGAATTTATTCTTGGAAGCCAACAACAGCCAGTAATATCTACTCAAGGTAGAGGCCGAAGCCGCGGACAATCCTCATAAGGACCACCTCAGATTGGTTTTGCTCAGTTCGCGAATCCTAGTCTTGGTACGAGTACATCGAAAGTTGCTGAAACTCATGGCTGGTTTGAATGTTCTAAAGGTACCGCCACTCAGACAACAATATGGACTAAGGAAAATCTACCAAGAATGATCAAAAAACTGCCTGCAGCCGATCAAGCCCAATGGATCTCGGATAAGAATAAAGAAGAAGAAGGCAAACGGAAGAGAACCGAGATGTGGTATGAACTAAGAGATTTCACTGGAAATATGGGCATGAATCTTGGAGAAGAAAGAAGCTTCGAAGAATGTGTCTTGTGGTGGGAAGCTGGAGTTCTTCAAGGCAATAATATCAAAGAAGCTTTTGGATATTACATGGCCGGGCAAGTTACAAAGAGATTTCAGAATGCAAAGTTCAAAGATGATTTCTTCAAGCTAAGAGAACATGTCAAGGAAATTTTGAAGAAAGACTCTGGTGAGAAGAAACCCAGAAGGTAATCTGAAAAATCTCTTAAGCTGATGTTTCTGCTATTTTCGAACCTCTGTTGCGTTTTTCTCAAAAAATTCGAAATATATCAATAATAATTTCCCATGGTCTATTTTGAGTTTAGTATTTTATTTATCTGATGTAATTAGACCTTCGTGAATTTAAAAGACAAGGAATGTCAAAACGCTCATAAAAATTTAAAAAAAAATGATGATCAAAAATAAAATAATTGAAGATGCGTTTAGGAGCTTGTCTAAAAATTAATTCACAAGTTTTCTTTTGATTGTGTCTAGAAAACCATCTGTTAAACTCATCTTGGCTTTGTCAAATAAAATTGAGCAAAAAGATTATTTTTCAAAGACTTAAAGCCAATGACTGAGTATAGGTTTTGGCATTATCAAAAGGGGGGAAATTGTTAGGAATAAAGTGTAATGGTTTTGATATGCCAAATATGTATTTGTAGATCCCCCAATTTTATTTCATAAGTCTAGTAGAGTCTAAGACCATGATCAGGAAATTATTTAAATTGGAAAAGAGAAAAACAGAGGAAGATGCATGAAAATAGAAGAAGAAGATATAAAGCCTAAAATCAAGAATTTGTCTGGAGAAAATGACAAATTGAAGAAGAAGATGAATGATATGAAATCACGTCAATGCTACTCAAAGAAATATGCCAGAGGAATTTTCGATGAAGAAAATTACGATTGGAAGAATGCATGAAATTGACTTGGAGATCAAGCATCTATGGAAAGAAAGGAGTACATCAAAGAAGATTGGAGATTTAATCAATAGTTGTATGGATGAAGTGGGTGATGCTTGATATATTATGTGAAATGGCTTAAGTTCGAATCTCACCATCAATAATTTTTCAAGGTAAAATTTGAGAAGCCAAATCTAATTAAATCTGATGGAGTTGGGCACTAGTTTGGCATTGGGCGCTAATTGCAAGTGGCAATTGAGAAGCAAGAAGCAATTGCCACTTGGGAGCAATTCAAAGGAATTGGGAGCTGAAGGAATTGAAATTGGGAGCTAGCTACTAGTTTCAGAGAAATTGAAATCAATTGAAATTGGGAGCAAGTTTCACAAGGGAATTGAAATTGGGAGCCAATTGAGATTGTGGGAGCAAGTTTCACAAGGGAATTGAAATTGGGAGCCAATTGAGATTGTAGTATGGGATGCAATTTCAAAATGGGGCCAATTAAAAGAAGGAGAAGTCTGGGAGCCAATTGCAAGTCAAAGTCAATTACAAAAATCAATACCAGGAAAATCAATACCAGGAGAAGTCTTGCAAGTCAAAGTCGGAGAAGTGGAGAAGTTTGGCCAAGTCAAAGTCAATTACAAAAATCAATACCAGGAGAAGTCTGGGAGCCAATTACAAGTCAATTGAAATTGGTTGAAATGAAGCAATCAAGTCAATTGAAATTGGTTGAAATAAAGCAATGTCAATTGAAATTGGTTGAAATAAATCAATACCAGGAGAAGTCTGGGAGCCAATTGCAAAAAATCAATACCAGGAGAAGTCTGGGAGCCAATTGCAAGTCAAAGTCAATTACAAGTCATTTGAAGTCTGAGAACACCCAGACGAGAGAATGAAGAAGATGAAGATGAACTTACAGTGAAAATATTCTCACAAGGAAAAATACTAGTTTAACTAGTATGGGATTAAATTGAGGAATATTTTTAAATCCCAAAGATACAAGGACCACTTCAGAGCTAATCAGAGAAGTCGTTCTACACCCAGATATTCCCACTCAACGTAAAACCAGAGGAATATCAGATGAAGTTTGGGAAACCATTCGCATGAAGTTCAAGCTCTCAAACGGCTAGCTTATCCTTTCTGACATCTTTGCAGAAGATAAGATAAGATCTCTGACAAAAGATACAATATTTCAAAAATGAGATTGTCTCTTTCCAACGGACAGATTCTCATTACCACCTATAAAATGATGAAGATATGAAGACTTGAAGAGAAGAGCAAAGATTACGAACTCATCAAGGGGAACGAATAGAGCAATAGAGCAAAAATCTCATTTGGTACAGAGCATACCAAAAATCTTCAAGTGAGAAGTGAGAAAAGAAAAAGAACTCAGAGAGCTTCAAAGAGAAAAATATTCTGAGAGTTCTTAAACAGAGCTAAACAGAGCATAAAAATCAAGTGCATTACTTGATACACTCAAAGAGAGAAAACACTCAGAGCATTCAAGAGAAATCATTCCAGAGTGTTAATCTTCATCAAAGAGACCTGCGCATCATTGAAGATCAACTACAGAGTCTCAGAAGTTGGAAGCAAGACAACACTTGTTTTGGAGCAAAACAAGAGAAGGGAGGAAAGTAGCACGGAGCTGTGAAATCCTGGATTGTCACACGGAGCTGTGAGATCCGAAGCAGCAGTGTCGGAGGCACTGGACGTGATTAGTGCGGGATTTGTGATCAAAGCACTAGATCACGGGATACGTTTCTACCGGAGTGTGGAAGACGGGAGGAAAGTAACGCGGAGTCGTAAAATCCTGGGATAGTAGCGCGGCGACGTGAAACCCGAAGCAGCAGTGTGGTGTCACTAGGCATGATTAGTGCGGGCTTTGTGATCAAAGCACTAGATCATGGAAATTCATTGTATCTTGGAACCATGAAGTGGCAGATATAGTGAATTGCTCTTGGAGAGAAGAGCAAGTGGAGTAGGAGGATTACACCACCTCGCGAACCACTATAATTGTCTTGTGTTCTTTACTGCTTTCTTTACTTACTGCTCTTTACATAATTGCTCTACACGAGATATACTGCTCACACAATCTCACACACACTTTATCTTTATTTAATTCCGCTGTGCACCATACTCTAACAATCTAGTTAAGAGTTTTGGTTTATCTCTGGCTTAGCAATTGTTGTGCTGTGCGAAAAAGTTTGAAAGTCTATTCACCCCCCCCCCCCCCCTCCCTCTCTCTAGACTTTCACCTTACCTCTTTTGGGACCAACGGTTATTAGGCAACAAACAATCCGATACCAACATTAACAAAATCCTTTGCTCCGCAGTCAACCACTTCTTCTCCGGCCTTCAAGCTTGAGTGAAACCACTCGTACGGCCTAACAAGTAGCTCAAGTAGTCCCGGTACCCCATGGTATCCGTACTAATCCAGGAATGACCATTATACTGAGCCACTCCGGAAGCAGTCAAACTCAAAAGCTGAGCCAGCCTCTTTTCAGAAAGCACCAACTTTACACCTCTCACTTTGGAAGTGATCTCAAGCTTCTCACCCTCTTTTGTCACAACCATGTGACGATAAAACTCTTTAACCAAAATCGGGTAAGTCTCAGCCGTGATGGCGAGAAACCCATCCAACAAACCCTGGAATATAAGCATATCCAACAAAGAATAAGGAAAAGATTCCGGGTCAAAAGCTTTACCTTCAAGAACAAGGTAGTGGGTATCCACCCATTCCGCTTTTCTAGCCAAACTTGATCTTCTAGGCATGGTAGGAGATGACCCAAAGCTCAACAGAAAGGTGCCCACAACTTCCTCTTCACTCTCGCTGCTCTCCTCTCTCTCTCGCTCGATCGGCTTCCCGGCGACACAGCAGCAGGCGGCACGGCGGCTCTGGTGGTGCGTCGACGGCATGGCGGTGGCACAGCGACGGGTAGGTGGTGGCGGCGGGTTGCGTGAAGCTACGGGTAGGGGATGAGGTTTTGGCTACACACGGGTGGGAAGAAAAGAAGAAGAAGAGAATTTGGAATTTTAGGGATTTGGGAGAAATTGGGGAAAATGATGATTTAATTTGGGGATTTTGGGTAAAGTGGGAATTTATGGTTTAGATAGAATTAAAATTGGATAGGTTCTATTAAAACAATTAGCTCAAATGGGTTAAAGGTTGGGTTGACAAAGGATAGGCCTGAGTTTGAATCTCAAAGGTTATAATTAAACAGAGAAAATTTCAATTTTGGTCCATTGACTATTAGTGGTGTGTTAATTGCAGCACTTGACTATTAAAACTGTTAATGTAGTACCTTGACTATGCAATTTTTATCAATTTTGGTCACGCCGGCCAAATTAATGGCGAATTTCCACTGGAAAAATGTTAGTCAAACATTTCTCCGATTTGGCAGGGGCAAATAAGACATTTCATGTTGCTAATATGGTTGGTCTGTCCGGGTTGTTGACCATGAAGCTACCCGACCCGAATTAATTGGAATATAACCGCTCAACATCAATTGACTTCACATAAATTAACTGAACCAAAAAAAAAAAAAAAATTAGGAACTAAGAATTCACCAGTCAAAACAATACCTTTAACATCGTTTCTCCTGGCAGCCTCCGTGAACTTCTCCTTGAAGCCATGAATTACTACAACACAATCAAATTTCACAGTTTAGTTTCATCTATCCAAATCCAGCGCATACGCACACTCGCCAGCAACGGAGCGACGATGGTCGAGACCTGCTACGGGTGGCGACCAAAAGCGAGATTTTCTTCTTTACACGGTCGTCGGTCGAGTCCGGCTAACGGAGATTGAAACCGGAAAAATTAAACTACGGTAGGTAGGTAAAATTTTAATAGTTTTGAAAATAAATCAAAATTATGCTAAGGCTGAAAGGCATAATCAAAATTAACTATTGTAGAATCATCATGATGTTCTTCAATGGCACGAGCTTCAGATTTAATTTCAATTCAGCAAGGGTCAGATTACCGGAAAGGCCTAAGCATCTTCAATTCAGCAATGGTAAGTCTGTCATTCCATCTCCATCAACAAAGTAACATCTCAAGTGGTTAATTATTAGCTTCAGATTTAATTTCCCCAATAATATAATATATATAATGTTACTTACTCATTTGCAGGAAGCTAGACGAAGGAGATATATAAGACTCTGTATGTTCTTCCACCAGATCAGATAGAAGAACACCAACGTGATTGGTCTTCAGATCTGAATAAGGCAGTCGGCGATGATGGTGACAAAATAGAAAATTTTATAGTTAATCAAAGCATAGGAGAGGAGTAAAAAGCAGATCAGAGCTGCCTAGACAGATCGTTTTGAATTGGGGTCGGGTAGCTTCATGGTCAACAACCCAGACAGACCAACCATATTAGCAACGTGAAATGTCTTATTTGTCCCTGCCAAATCGGAGAAATGTTTGACTAACATTTTTCCGGTGGAAATTCGCCATTAATTTGGCCGGCGTGACCAAAATTGATAGAAATTACATAGTCAAGGTACTACATTAACAGTTTTAATAGTCAAGTGCTGCAATTAACACACCACTAATAGTCAATGGACCAAAATTGAAATTTTCTCTAATTAAACATTAGGCTTGACTTTTAAGCTACACACGAAGAAATTTTTTATATAAATTTTGCTATTTTCCATTTTCAAAGAATACTTGGAAAATTTAGAGAGTTTACAAAGGAATTGTTGTAAGAACAACTAAGTATAAGGATTGTAGAATTGACCCAAGCACAATTCATTCCAAAGATGAATAGCTAACTTCACAACGAAACTTATATGCCAAACTAAAGAAGTCACTTAGCAAGAAGAGTTTATATTAAGCTTTGAAAGAATTACTACCAAAGAAAGGCATGCCAAGGATTGCCACATAACTCAAATAGACAACTACGAAACAGAAGATAACACTCAAGGCAACAAGGAACACGATGATCGCGGAAAACAAGGATAGGCTAGGAAAAAGGGTTACCTGCCAACTCATCCTCCATCAAGCCCTCCGACTCAGCCTGCCAACGCGCCATCACGAAGACCCTCCCACGACCCGAACCAACTCCCGATGCTCCTCCGGCTCCCGGGGGTGGCGGCAACGCTCTCTGACCGGCTAGCTGGGGACACTCCGCGACTTTGTGACCATGCTCCCCGCATCGGAAACACCTAAACGCCTGGCCATGACAATCTTGGCCCGCGTGCACTTTCCCGCACCTACGGCAAACAGCAGCCTTAGCTTGATCCTGATGCTCCACTCTGTTAGGTCCTTGAGATGAAGATGACACGTTCTTGGCCTGAAAACCTGGTCTTGGCTTCTTAAATGTAGAAGAACCTCCGCCCTCAATCCTCTTCCTAGCTTGCTCGAACGATCCTCTCTGAAGCTGCTGCACGCGATACAGATCAGCGGCACACACGTAAGCGTCCTTAGGAGAACTCAGCCTACTCACAGTCAAAGATTTTCGCGCCTCATAGTTCAAACCGGCCACGAATTTCTCGACTTTAGCGAGCTTTGTAGGCATAAGCATCCTCGCAAAACATGCCAACTCCACGAACCTCTTGTGGTATGCAACCACAGACATGGATCCTTGCTGCAGGTGGAGAAACTCTTCATACATGGCGGCGCGCACATGTGCTGGGTAGAACCTCTCGCGCATTCTGTCCTTAAGCGCGGTCCAGTCGAACTCGGGTTCTTCAAGAAAAACCGGGCCTTCATGGACCCACCACAAATACGTTTCATGTCAAAAGTAGAACGTTGCCAGTTCCACTCTTCTCTCTTCAGGGCAACCCACAATGGTGAAGATCTTGTCAAACACCCGTAGGCACTCTTCCAAGACTACCGGGTCTTCCTCGCCGGCGAAGGTTGGCGGCCGATGTCCCGACACCAAACGACCTATATCACGGTGTCCAGCAGGGGGAGGAGGCGGCACAGCGTGATTGTTGTTCAACAAAGCTTCACTGAGCGTCTGCATGGTCTAAGTCAGCTGGTGGAGATTTTGAGCGAGCTGCTCGTTGGTCAAGGTCTCCGGGGTGCGAGCTCGGGGACGAGGAGGCATCGCAACTTCTACAACAACAACACGATTACCAAAAGATAACAAACAAGCAAAGAACAGAAAGCAACACACAGTTCACCGCGCAACCTAGAATCTTAAGCCTAACACTTAGTTTCTTAAGGTCGCTTAAGGGGTCAAACCACACTTAGCGACTTAGAAAGTCTAGACTTAACCCTTCCTAGGCTCAAACCTAGGCTCTGATACCAACTGTAACACCCCCCCCCCCCCCAAAACGCAAGCTATAAAAAGCTTTAACACATGCAGATAACATAACAAACAACTAGCACAGCGGAATACAAAAAGGTAACTGGATAAACACAAATCCAAGTCATGGGGTGTTATGCCACGTTCATCAACAAGAATGAACGCTATGGCCAAATCTGCATTGTTACACTATCCCAAAGCTCACAAGCCTACAACTAGATAGGCACACAGGCCATAAAACAAACGAAAGGAGCTAAGTTATCGGGTACTAGACTGCGCTCTCGTTTAGACATCACCTGAAAGATCACAAATAAACATGGGATGACGCCCGGTCAGCGAATAATGCTGGTAACCCACCAATACATGTGAAATATCATACATCAGTAAGATATAAGTTATAAAGCCATTTTCGAAACGGAATACATAAGTATATAAGTACAAAACCAAGAGCAATAGTCAACACAAGACTCAACACTCTCAACAATAACACGGGAACACATCCCAAGACCACAAAGAACAACATGACTCACAAAAGGAGTCAAGGCATGATCTATCATCACTCAATAGATCAAAACCCGACAAGCACAACGCAAAGGAATAAGACTCACACTACCGGCAACACATGCCAAGGCAACACATGCCTTTGTGACTACACACGTCACAAGAGAAGAACTCACCACAATGGCTACAATAGCCCTCGTGACATCACCCATCACGAGTTGATATGCCTGCTTTATGCCGGTTCCAACCTTATGGCTACCCCCAACCTTGTTTCTTCTTTCCAACCATTACCTCCAGGACCCCTGTACTTCTTAGTCCAACCTTTTCCCTCCTGGGACCGTCGTCCCCCACCAACGACCACCAACGAGATCACCGATTTCATAGTACATGAGGGTACCGTACACACACACGGCAACACATGCCACCCAAGAATCACGTGGACCCATCACTCAGGCCACAACTCCATAATCACGTCACGGCCACCACGAGGACCGCTTCAATACCTTGGTGACTAGTGTCCCATACCACTAATCGTGCAATCCAAGTAAAGCCACAGACACGTCACACCACAATAGGAATCAATCAACGGATCACAACGAATATATGAAACCATACTCAATCAAGGAATGGGACACAGCCCAACAACAACAACGATGAATAACACAAGTTATCATCAACCAATAGGAAGGTACAAACAACACACACGCTAGTATTTAAACACCGAACTAGCATGCTTATCAAACGAGTAAACCAAACATAGTTCCGAAGAACACACAAGACTCATCACGGTTCAACGAAACACAATATTGAACACTTAGCACGATTCAAGACACCAAAAACCTACATGGATACCTACCACATAGTTCTAGACATACGAAACATCAAGAAGACACTCAAATAGTTCCACAAAAGAACATCGGGAAGTCAAAAGACCAAATACCGAATCAAAAGAATCACGGGGAACAAATCCCCCAAACAACTCCACTTGTGTACCCGCGGGTGGACCCACGGGTGGTGCCCCGCCCGTGGTTCCGCCCGCGGGAACACTCTTCCCACAAGCCTTGTACCCGCGGGTGGGGCGACGGGTGGTGCCCCGCCCGCCGTTCTTCCCGCGGGTACATGTCCTGTACCACAAAATACCACTTCGCGAATGTTTCATCTCCAACTCAAATTCAAGTCCAAAACATGCCAAATCTCACCAAATACAACAAAATGACTTGAATCAAAGGAAATGCCAAGCAATGGCACACAAGAACCTTAAACACAAGCTCTAGATATGCATTTTCACAAGATCATGCATCAACACTCACATTTCATAGCAAAAACACATGTAGAATCCAAGAAATCACATATAGGTAAGCAAAATAGATTTTGTAGAGCATGGGTTACCTCTTGAAGACTAAAAGACTTCACTTTACACCTTAACAAGCTCTTCTCAAGGCTCACCTTCCAAACCCACTTCAAGAACAAACCAAAAGATCATAAAGATCCTACCATTAAGAAAAGACACCTAAGATGAAACCAAAAACACAAGATGGACTTAGATCTTACCCTCCTAAATGCCCAAATATAAGAAAGGTTGAATATCGGAAGCAACTCTTGAAGTCTTGGCAAGGTCTCAACTTGGCTTGGAAGAAAAGCTACTCACCTTTTTAGAGAGAAGGTAGAGCTTAATTTTTAGAAAGTGTAAGGGATAGAATGAAGATGTCTACTAGGTTAGGTTACAATACTAACACTAGGTGAAAGGTCAAGAATGCCCTTACAGGAACAAGGGAACTCCCTTCAAAGCTCAAAGGTACAACTAGACTTTGGAGTTGACTAGTCAAATACTAGTCCTCAAGTATTGAATTTCAGGATTTTAGGAATTAATTCCAGAATTGAAATAGGATTAATTACTCTATTAACCCATTAATTGAATTTGGATTTTGGGGTGTCACACGCGCCAAGCAGTGTGTATGGCCAATAAGCCGAGGAAGGTTGTAGTCCACCGACCTGAGTAATCAGGCGGTGTGTAGGGCTATGGCTGGCTGCGATCCACCGAGTGACGGGACAGCGGTGTGTAGGGTCGTAGTCTCCGAGGATCTTCGCCCACCGACTGAGTCCCTCAGCGGTGTGTAGGGCTTGATCCGCTACGATCCACCGACTGTACGCATCAATGGTGTGTAGGGTCGTACGTCCCCCCTTGTAAAGGGGATCACGGTCTACCGACTGTGCGCGTCAGCGGTGTGTAGGTGGTCCGACGTTGAGTTCGTCAGCGGTCCTCTATGGGTTGGTTGCGATCAACTCCCTTCATGCTGCGGTATGAGGTAGGGTGCTGCGGGGCCGTGTTAATGCTATACGCATTAACCCTCATGTTCGGGGCATGCGATTGGTCCCGTGGCGCCATCAATAATTAT
Source organism: Ipomoea nil (assembly GCF_001879475.1). Classification (NCBI taxonomy): domain Eukaryota; kingdom Viridiplantae; phylum Streptophyta; class Magnoliopsida; order Solanales; family Convolvulaceae; genus Ipomoea; species Ipomoea nil. The sequence goes on along the minus strand of NW_017617705.1, from coordinate 481,159 downwards.
GTGATATGAATGATGTTTGGATATTGATGTGTTTGAATTGGAAAGTGATCTGTGACCTTAGATACGTATTCCTTATGATGTTTACTCTACTTAACTGTTTATCATTGATTAATGTGCTTGTCCCTATTTGCTGAGTCTATTCCTGGTTTTAAAGCTAGAGTCTCCTAAGTATATATCTTCCTGCTTCAAAATGATTTTCCTAGATCCATATATATATATATATATATATATATATATATATATATATATATATATATATATATATATATATATATATATATATATATATACCTAGGAGAAAAAAATCAAAAATGCCGAAAAAGCCCCTCGGAGTCCGCACCCCGGAATGGAGCAACACCAACTACACCGTGATCGGAGGTAAAGCCCTCGAACCCGACCAATTCTCTCCGGAATTGGTCGACATGCTTAATTTCCAAGGGCTTTTGGATACGTATCTCACAATTAAAGGGGATACATACCCCGAATTGGTGAAAGAGTTCTATCATCATTTGGTAGCCGTTAAGCGGGGCGATAAACTGGAAATCACCGCTAAGGTCCGTGGCAAGGAAATCATACTTTCCGAAGGACGCTTGGCCGAGCTCTTAAGACTTACCACCACGGGTGTGTCAGACTACGACTGGAAGGGATGGATTGGTACCCAAAACACGGGGTACAAGGACTACCTCGGGTACCTACTCGAGAGAGAAGAAGGTTTCACCTCGGCCACTCGGCCAAACAGGAAATGGCTAACCGCGGAACAAAAGATACTAGTCGTGATTGTAACTGATAGCCTGTTGCCTACAAATAATAAGAGCAAGGATGTGGGGAGTTTGGAGTGCACTTTTGCTTACCTCCTAAAGCACAAAATCAAGTTCACTCTACCGGCCCTTATGTTCAAACACATGGAATCTTGCAAGACTAGCAACCGGCTTAGCCTACCTTACGGGATGATCCTAAGTTGGATCATGGAGAAAAAGGGAGTTGACCTGAGCCACACAGAGGTCAAAACCGCAAGCAGCATGGTTTTCAATGCCCAGAATCTCCGTCGCAATGATATCTACTACATCGAAGGGGGACAATACATCACCCTCGAAGAGGTTTGCCTTAAACTTGAAGAGGAACGGAGGGAGTTGGTTGTTCAACTAGATATCTCCAACAAGAAGTTTAGACGGGCAATGCAAGAATGTGGGGGAACAGGGGGGAAATGGGGAACAAGAGGAAGATAGCGAGCCCGAACCACCGGCTCCCACACAAGCAAGGGGAAACCCTGGGGGCCAAAACGAAGAAACCACCAACGAGCGCATCCTCGCACAGCTCACCCGACAAAACCAAATCATGGATGAAGGGTTCTCGGCCCTAATCCACGCAACACGCGCCTTAGATCAGAGGGTGGCAGCAATCGAGACCATCCTGGGCACTCGCGGGGCATCCAGCTCGGGAGCAGGAAACCAAGGTAGACCCGAACTTTCCAATCACCACTTCACCAGAAATCGAGTCTACCCAGCAAAGACAACGCGCGGGGCCACACTTCCTAAACGGGAGGCCAAAATACGCGACGTCCAAGGGTGAAAGAATGGATCCAAGCACCGGCTTCGGGGACGAAGCTTCTCGTAAGGGGGGGGGGGGGGATGTAACACCCCGTGTTACGACCCCTACAACCAAATTAATTAAACAATTACTCAGCCCAAAAAGGAAGTTAAAATCCACTAATTAGCTAAAAGGGGTCCACCATAGTCCATGGTGATATGAACCTAGTCCAAGGTTCAAATAAAGATGGAATATTGTCCCAAGATTACTCTCAATGCAAAGATAGAGATGGATCAAAATACCTTAAACCTCACGAGAAACCCTTAGTCCCGAATCCTCAAAGACTTTGAAGAATCCCATGTAGCTTCAAGTACCTCGATGTTGCAATCTTCAATCAACTAGAGTCGGATTTAGTTTCCTTCGATTCAAGAACGAGTCCACGAACCTAAATCTAGGGCTGAAGAAAGTAAGATTGATTCGAGTCCACGAATCAATTTGCTAGTCGAGTCCACGACTAACCACTAATTGTGTCCACAATTAGCCATAAGGTTTCTTACACAAGTGTAAAGAAAAACTTAAGAATTTTATTGAATTAAAGCCTCCTTGAAACTGATATGGATGTGCCCTATTTATAGGTATAGGGCAGCATTGTAATCTAAATATAATGGGAAAAAGAGTCCTAAACCTAATCTAGAAAACAAGTAAATAGAGTTTTATTTAGAAAAGGATTTAACGAATCCTTTCTAAATACAACTAGTGTTTTCTCTTTTATGCCAAACAATTTAAATTAATGATGACCAAAAATAATAGGGCTGATTTGGGCCTAATTTAATCACCAAAATCAGCACTTAAACAATTATAAAAAGCCTTGAAATCTTCTTCACCTTTTGCAAATGGGCTTGACTTGGATTTCCACCATCTTTGAATATCACCAATGAAGAGTTGTCTTAATCTTTGGGACTTGGGCCTTGTGATTGGCCCAATTGGTACTCTTGATGGATCTTCATTATATTGGGCCGCATCATCCTCACCTTCTTGAAAATGATTCGACCTCGAATCTTGTAAGCACTGTCTTCGATCCATGATATCACTTGAAATGGGCCACTATAATACTTTCCTCTATCGAATGGAATTATTATTGGGCCTTCTTGTTTCTTCCACCAATGATTCTTTAAGGATGTAGTTATGGGTCGTGTGATGAGCCCACTATAGACCCTTATTGGATTCCATGTGTACTGGTTCTTATTATTCTCCCCTTCTTGAAAAGGATTCGTCCTCGAATCCAAATCTTCAATGAAAGACAAAGTAGGAAGCTCACTTTCTGTTTTATCACGCTCATGGAATTCATTGCACTTCTTCTTGGGATGCTTGACACGAGTTGCTCCAATCTTCATCCTACAATAAACAAGTAAGGCGATTAAGTCTAATGACACAACATGGAATTTAAACATTCTGAATGGTAATAGTTCAACAAAATTAGACATATTAAATTTAGCCATTTTGTTTGAATTATCAACAAGCACAACATATTTCCTCCTAGAGCTTAAGGCTAAACCAAACACAAAATCCATGGAAATATCAAGTAATGATTTAGATGCATTGTGATGGTAAGTAGCACAATTATGAACATAAGATTCTACATCTTTTTTCTTCTTTGGCCAATGAAAATATCCATGCAAAACATTATCATTCTTTGGAAAACCAAATTGTCCCTTATGTGAATCAATATTTAAACCATTGCTCAAATCCAAGCAAATAGTGTCAATCCCATTGACTTTGAACCAAAACTCCTTGAGCAAGTAGTATTTGCCATAAGAAGTTTTCAAATGTGCCTTATAACTTTCCAGTGATTCCTTATCTCTATCAAATAAAGTTTTAGTAAAATCAAAGTTAAGGAATCTCGGATGTATGGATGCAAACATATTTCTAACACATCTAGCAAGTAGATCATTAATAGAAACATGGCAAACAAATCTGGAGAATTTTAATGCATGCTTTTGAAATAAAAGTGAGTAAATAGTTACTCCCCTTCTTTTTTTCTTGCTTAATATCCTTTGTAGTGACCAAGAGAGGTTGCACTTTGACACCTTGGGCTGGTCCTTTCCACTGTATCACTGATTGTGATCCCTTTGTATGGCTACAAACTGAGTTAGAGGATTGGAGTAGTGATTGCAATTCCAAACATGGAGGTTCCACCTTTCTCTCTTTGATTTCTTCCTTCTTTGAGGCTGGTTTGAGAGCTTGTATCAATATCAATTGAATTTCTTCTACTTGTTTAGGATACAAACGAGGCAAGACATATGTAACTCCATTCATGTGAAACACATAAGTGTTCCTCATTCCATCATAACTTATTTTTCTGTCAAATTGCCATGGTCTACCTAACAAGATATGAGCAGCCTGCATTGGGATATTATCACACAAGATTTCATCAGAGTAACTGTTAATAGATAAAGGAATAAGATCCTGTTTGGTTACTCTAGCTTCTCCTGCATCAGTTAACCATTGCAAACAATAAGCATTTGGATGATTAAGCAAAGGTAACTGGAGAAATTTACCCATAACTGCACTAGCCATATTTGTGCAACTTCTAGAATCTATTACCATAGCACAAGCATTCTCTCTAATTGACTCTTTAGTACAAAATATATTTTCTCTTTGGGACTCATCTTCTTTTAAAGGGTGAACATTCAAAACCTCCTTAACACAACAGTATGACTAGACTCACTAGCAACATATTTAGAATCAGAATCTAAAGGTATGAATGGTTCTCCCTCAACATGTTCATTGAGAGTTTCAAAATGGTCACATACCTCATCCTTAGACTTATATTCAAGACAAGAAGCAAAATTTTCAGATTGTTTTGTTATCTTAACTACCTTTTTGTTAGGGCAATCACGAGCTATGTGGCCTCTCCCATTACATCTATAACAAATCAATTCTCTATCGTGTTGAGGCCTCACTGCCTCACTTACCTTTTCCTTACCTTTGTCTCGTGAATCATCTCTTGGAGGGGAATGTTTTTCATGCTTTTTAGGGGTGGAACTTGTGTTGTTCCATCTTGATGCATCATTTTTGGACTTGTACATTTTCATCTCTTTGATTTTTGCCTCAGATTCACGTGCAGCATACAAGGCATCATAAAGAGTGTCATATCTCTGAATACTCATTCCACATCGAATTTCTAAGTTCAATCCATGTACGAAACGAGTAACAGTTTTTGTCTCTTCTTCATGTATGTCTCCCTGTTTAAGCAAAATACTTATAGTTTGGTAGTACTCATCAACTGACTTTTTTCCTTGCACCGTTCCCTGCAATTTTCTTTCTAGATCATAGATAAAAGATTTAGGACGAAAGGTTAGGCGCATATCTTCCCTCACTTGGACCCAAGATTCATAGGGAATAAAATTAGCAACTCTCTCTCTATTTCTTTTTCCCCACCAAGATAATGCATACCCCTTAAAAGATGTAGCAACTAGCCTAATTTTTGTAAGATCAGAATATTTCTTTAAATAAAAAAGAGTTTCAATAGCATTCTCCCATTCTATGTATTCGGTATGTCCTTTCTCACCGGTGAAGTTAGGAATTTCAAGTTTAATGTTTCCTAACTCTACATTACGCTGCTGGATCCTTTGACATCTAGGATCCACTATTCCTGCTAGTGGCAGGTGTCGCTCATCATTGTGTGGTGGTTGCACTTGCTGTGAGTATTGCTCCAAATTAGTCACTCGTTTGAGTAACCTGTCTATTTTCTGTTCTAATCTCTTACGTGTGTTTGGAACCTCTTCAGCCATCTGCAGATGAAAAAAAAATATATCTAAAAAACAAGAAGATGTGTGAGTAGTCACGTTAGTGAAACTAAAAAGTTGGCTCGCTCCCTCACTATTCTCAGCTCGCAGGTAAGGGGTGGATTATATGGCTCTGTGGGTGCACTACACACTCTTAAAAATACACACTCCACTCGTGTATCGCTCAAGATGGCATATACTCTCACAAGCCTTTTTCCAAAAAGGAAAATTCTAGTCCGGAGCTCAAGTTGATATGGATTCAACCTCAAACTTCAAGAAAACGTACCTTGGAAGACTTCACAAGCCTTTGAGAGTAAGGGTGTATCGCGAGGTAAGTAATAAAATTGAGAGCAAGAAGCAAAGAAAAAGGACAATACAAGCAAAGAAACTAAACAAGATTTGAAAGAAAAAGGGAACCAAAGAAGGAAGTATGGCTGAAAGATATGCAAAACCAATATCAAAAGATAGAGACAAATAGAATATAAAAGGGATTCACGTGTACCACAACCAATTAGGAATCTATCAAGAACTCCTTCAAAACTTATACTTTTCCCCTTCCTTGTCCCTCCAAAATTCTCCTACCAGCCAAATTCTTTTCCCAACCTTATTCTTCTTCTTTATTGCTTTCTTATTCTTTTTTTTTCAACTTTCTTGATTTATTTTTGATTTTTTTGATAGGTAACCTCCAAATAACTACTGTAAATAACAACAAAAATTTCGGACAAAGAGGAACCACACAACCCCTTCAAAACAGAATCAAGAATTTCAAGAATCACCCAGAAAAACAGAAACAATGCACTGACTTTGAAGATCAATATCTCACTAACCAGAAAGAATTAGACAATGTATAATATATCTAAAGAACGCCCCAGAAGAGATCTACAACATATCCAAATTTCAGATGAAACTAACCAGTGGATCTCGAGATATAGGTAATTCTTTGAAACTGGTCACAGCACGCGGAAATCTAGATAGGGTGTGATTGAGACGTGATTGCGCGTAAATGCGCTTTGGATATAGGTAAGGGTGAGATGGGGTTGTTTTCTTGAAAGAACATGTGATAATATGGTGCTTAGGAAGTGTGAGGTCTCGTTGATATTGGACGGGAAAAAGGGAAAACGCTTTCGGGATTGTTTTTCAAGAAACTAGAGAACATGTATCAAGATTCAAGAACACAATCAATAATGCAAAGGAAATTTTTTTTTAGGGTTTTTTATGAATAAGACACAAAGAAAAAAAAATAGTATGTAAGATAAGAATGAGATAAACCTACGCTCTGAATACCAAATTGATATGAACCTAGTCCAAGGTTCAAATAAAGATGGAATATTGTCCCAAGATTACTCTCAATGCAAAGATAGAGATGGATCAAAATACCTTAAACCTCACAAGAAACCCTTAGTCCCGAATCCTCAAAGACTTTGAAGAATCCCATGTAGCTTCAAGTACCTCGATGTTGCAATCTTCAATCAACTAGAGTCGGATCTAGTTTCCTTCGATTCAAGAACGAGTCCACGAACCTAAATCTAGGGCTGAAGAAAGTAAGAGTGATTCGAGTCCACGAATCAATTTGCTAGTCGAGTCCACGACTAACCACTAATTGTGTCCACAATTAGCCATAAGGTTTCTTACACAAGTGTAAAGAAAAACTTAAGAATTTTATTGAATTAAAGCCTCCTTGAAACTGATATGGATGTGCCCTATTTATAGGTATAGGGCAGCATTGTAATCTAAATACAATGGGAAAAAGAGTCCTAAACCTAATCTAGAAAACAAGTAAATAGAGTTTTATTTAGAAAAGGATTTAACGAATCCTTTCTAAATACAACTAGTGTTTTCTCTTTTATGCCAAACAATTTAAATTAATGATGACAAAAAATAATAGGGCTGATTTGGGCCTAATTTAATCACCAAAATCAGCACTTAAACAATTATAAAAAGCCTTGAAATCTTCTTCACCTTTTGCAAATGGGCTTGACTTGGATTTCCACCATCTTTGAATATCACCAATGAAGAGTTGTCTTAATCTTTGGGACTTGGGCCTTGTGATTGGCCCAATTGGTACTCTTGATGGATCTTCATTATATTGGGCCGCATCATCCTCACCTTCTTGAAAATGATTCGACCTCGAATCTTGTAAGCACTGTCTTCGATCCATGATATCACTTGAAATGGGCCACTATAATACTTTCCTCTATCGAATGGAATTATTATTGGGCCTTCTTGTTTCTTCCACCAATGATTCTTTAAGGATGTAGTTATGGGTCGTGTGATGAGCCCACTATAGACCCTTATTGGATTCCATGTGTACTGGTTCTTATTATTCTCCCCTTATAGTGGCCAATTTCAAGTGATATCATGGATCGAAGACAAGGCTTACAAGATTCGAGGTCGAATCATTTTCAAGAAGGGGAGGATGATGCGGCCCAACATATGAAGATCCATTAAGAGTACTAATTGGGCCAATCACAAGCCCCAAGTCCAAACAATTAAGGCAACTCTTCATTGGTGATGTTCAAAGATGGTGGAAATCCAAGTCAAGCCCATTTGCAAAATATGAAGAATAACTCAAGGCTTTTTTTTATAATTGTTTAAGTGCTGATTTTGGTGATTAAATTAGGCCCAAATCAGCCCTATTATTATTTGGTCATCATTAATTTAAATTGTTTGGCATAAAAGAGAAAACACTAGTTGTATTTAGAAAGGATTCCTTAAATCCTTTTCTAAATAAAACTCTATTTACTTGTTTTCTAGATTAGGTTTAGGACTCTTTTTCCCATTGTATTTAGATTACAATGCTGCCCTATACCTATAAATAGGGCACATCCATATCAGTTTTAGGAGACTTTAATTCAATAAAATTCTTAAGTTTTTCTTTACACTTGTGTAAGAAACCTTATAGCTAATTGTGGACTCAATTAGTGACTAGTCGTGGACTCGACTAGCAAATTGATTCGTGGACTCGAATCAATCTTACTTTCTTCAACCTTAGATTTAGGTTCGTGGACTCGTTCTTGAATCGAAGGAAACTAGATCCGACTCTAGTTGATTGAAGATTGCATCATCGAGGTACTTGAAGCTACAATGGGATTCTTCCAAGTCTTTGAGGATTCGAGACAAAGGGTTTCTCGTGAGGTTTAAGGTATTTCGATCCATCTCTATCTTTACATTGAGAGCAATTCTTGGGACAATACTCATCTTATTTGAATCTTGGACTGGATTCATATCAATCCTCCCCTTCTTGAAAATGATTCGACCTCGAATCTTGTAAGCATTGTCTTCGATCCATGATATCACTTGAAATTGGCCACTATAATATTTTCCTCTATCGAATGGACTTATTATTGGTCTTTGTTGTTTCTTCCACCAATGATGTTTTAAGGTCGTCGTTATGGGCCTTGTGATGAGCCCACTATTTACCCTTTCTGGATTCCATGTGTACTGGTTCCTATTAGTTTAGAACTGTCTAAGCATGGTTTCGGGTTCCACAACGGATCCCGGGACGAATTTATGATAAAAGAGTCAGTGGGGGGTAGGGGAACCCGCCACCTACCCGCTGCCCAAAGATCACCGCCGGGCAGAGGGCAGCCGCCTGCCCGCCGGCAACCCGCTGCTCGAACAGTAATCTCCGGCGGGCAGTCGGCGGGTGACCCCCACCCACCGGCTACCCACTGGTCCGTACCAACCCAGGGTCTACGGCTCCCCCGTTGGATGTTCCCTGATCCCCCATGGTGTCCCAACGGACCTCGTTTGTCGTGCTTGAGTCTAGTTTGATGTTTCGGGTACCATTCGTAGGATAAAAGAGTCTTAGGAATTGCATGCTAGTTGAATCGGTAACCCATTGACCTAGGTGGAAGTTGTATGAACCCCTTACGACTATTCTTAGTATGTGAATGATCACACGTAAGTTTATTTATATGTCTCCCCCTCCCAATGTGCTACTACATGCTACTATGTGTTATGTGATGCATGATCCCCCATTTTGATTAAGATCAAATTGCATGTTCCCGGGCTGCGGTTCGGAAGTTGGCTGAAGGCCGAATGGATTGTTCCTAAGCTGAGGTTCAGAAGTTGGCTCAAGGCCGAATTGATTCACTTCTTGGACTGCGGTCCACATGGGCCTCGGTGCTAGTGTGTAGGGCCAATAAACCGAGGAAGGTTGTAGTCCACCGACCTGAGTAATCAGGCGGTGTGTAGGGCTACGGCTGGCTGCGATCCACCGAGTGATGGGACAGCGGTGTGTAGGGTCGTAGTCTCCGAGGATCTACGCCCACCGACTGAGTCCCTCAGCGGTGTGTAGGGCTTGATCCGCTACGATCCACCGACTGTACGCATCAACGGTGTGTAGGGTCGTACGTCCCCCCTTGTAAAGGGGATCACAGTCCACCGACTGTGCGCGTCAGCAGTGTGTAGGATTGTGGTCCGACGTTGAGTTCGTCCGCGGTCCTCTATGGGTTGGTTGTGATCAACTCCCTTCATGCCGCGGTATGAGGTAGGGTGCTGCAGGGCCGTGTTAATGCTATACGCATTAGCCCTCATGTTCGGGGCATGCGATTGGTCCCGTGGCGCCATCAATAATTATGTGATATGAATGATGTTTGGGTATTGATGTGTTTGAATTGGAAAGTGATCTGTGACCTTAGATACGTATTCCTTATGATGTTTACTCTACTTAACTGTTTATCATTGATTAATGTGCTTGTCCCTATTTGCTGAGTCTATTCCTGGTTTTAAAGCTAGCGTCTCCTAAGTATATACTTCCTGCTTCAAAATGATTTTCCTAGATCCATATATATATATATATATATATATATATATATATATATATATATATATATATATATATATATATATATATATATATATATATACCTATATTGTATTTCAACGCGTTGGAGTGGGTTACCAGCATCTCTCGCTGAACCGATATATTTGGCTTTCAGGCACAGATGAGTAGACACCGGAGCGCGCTAGAGATCTGACGCGTAGAGTAGCTAGTTTCCCTTTTCGGATTGCGTGCCATGCTTATGTACTGACATTACTTTGAGGATTTTAGTTAGTTGCCTGTACACCTGAGTTCTCTAGCTTTATTATATAAGATTTAAAAGTTTCAAAATTTCGGGGTGTTACACCAGCTCAAGCCGAAGAGGAGGAGATGACAAGGTGTCCGAGGAGCGCACCGATGAATCAGAGAGCGAGTCGTTTTAGTGCGGTGTCGTGGTAATCCCGTTCACCTTTTTCCTTAGCTTGTTGTTAGCTTTTTGTTGTTGCTACCATTGCTAGTTGTTTGTTGTTTGCCTTGAATGTTCATTTTGCTTGCTTGTTGAGTTGAGTGGTTAGCCATGCGGCTTGTGCTTTGAGCTAGTTGTTTAGATCTTGGGTGCTGGTTAGGAGTTGGAGGTTGTGTTTGGTTTAGAGTTTGATATGCTCATTATCTCCGTTGATTATTTCCTTCAATTCTTACAATGACATGACTTCTTGCTCAGTTTTTGGTACCTTTTGAATCCTTTGAGTTTGACCAAATAGGGATGTTCTTGACACTCTTGTCACATAGTTGCTTCATTTCATCGTTTGTTTTAATTCGTCGTACCCAAGCTTCGGGGACAGAGCTTCTTTTAAGTGGGAGAGGATGTGACACCCCGTAATCCAAATTCAATTAGGGGATTAATTAAGTAATTAATCCTAATCCAATTGATAATTTAATTCCTTAAATTCCTGAAAATTCAATAGTTGGGGACTAGTAATTGACTAGTCAACCCAAGTCAAGGTATTGTGCCTAAAGCTTTGTGAGTAGTTCCCTTGTTCCCTTACATCTCTTCATTTTAGTAAGGGTAAATTGGACGTTTCCTTTCATGATTGTATTCCAAGTTAACCTAGGAGACATCTCTCATTTCTATCCTAACACTTTCAAAGCAAAAAGCTCTCCCTTCTCTCTAAAAACCTAGCTAGCTTTCTCTCCAAGCTAAGATTAGACTTTCCAAGATCTTCAAAGTTCATCTCCAAGATTCCACCTTTCCTACCTTTGAGCATCTAGGAGGGCAAGATCTATGCTTCTTTTGTGTTTTTAGTGTCTTCTAAGGTGTCTTTTCTTAAAGATAGAATCTTTATGATCTTTTGGTGTGTTCTTGAAGTGGGTGTGGAAGGTGAACCTTGTTAGGAGCTTTGAAAAGTGTTAGGTGAAGGTTTTTGTATACATGAGGTAACCCATGCTCTACAAAATCTATTTTGCTTACCTATATGATGATTTATTGGATTCTACATATTATTTTACTATGAAATGTGAGTGTTGATGCATTGTCTTGTGAAAATGCATATCTAGAGCTTGTTATTAGGGTTCTTGTATGCCATTGCTTGGCTATTCCTTTGATTCAAGTCATTTTGTTGTATTTGGTGAGATTTGGCAGTTTTAGACTTGAATTTGAGCTTGGTGTTGAAAATCCCCGAAGGGATAATTTGGTACAGGGTATTGTACCCGCGGGCGGAACGGCAGGTAGAGCTCCACCCGTCTCCCCACCCGCGGGGTACAAGGCCGGTGGGAATGATTCCCGCGTGCGGAACGGCATGTAGAGCTCAACCCGCCGCCCCACCCGCGGGGTACAAGGCCGGTGGGAATGAATCCCGCAGGCGGAACCACGAGTGGGGGTCCACCCGTGGCCCCACCCGCGGATACGTATGTTGGTGTTGGGCGGGGATTTGTTCCCCGTGATTCTTTTGACTCGGTAATTGGTCTTTTGACTTCCCGATGTTCTTTTGTGGAACTATTTGAGTGTCTTCTTGATGTTTCGTATGTCTAGAACTATATGGCAGGAATCCATGTAGGTTTTGGTATCTTGAATCGTGCTAAGTGTTCAACATTGTGATTCGTTGAACTATGATGAGTCTAATGTGTTCTTCGGAACTACGTTTGGTTTACCCATTTGATAAGCATGCTAGTTCGGTGTTTAAATGCTAGTGTGTGTGTTGTTTGTCTTATCATATTGTGGATGATGACTTGTGTTAATCATCATTGGAGTCGGATTGTGATCCTTTCCTTGTTGAGTATGGTTTCATATCTTCGTTGTGATCCGTTAATTGATTCCTGTGATGGTGTTGTGTGTGTGGCTGTACCTGGATTGCACGATCAATGGTATGGGACATTAGTCACCAAGGTACGGCAGTGGTCTTCGTGGTGGCCATGACGTGATTATGGAGTTTGTGACCTGTGTGTCGGGTTCACGTATATCTTGGGAGGCATGTGTTGCCAAATCATGTTTTGCCATATGTGTGATCGGTACCCTTGTGTACTATGAAATTGGTGGAATTGTTGGCGGTCGTTGGCGGATGGGGACGACGGTCCTCGGAGGGAAAAGGGTGGACTTGGTGTACAGGGGTCCTGGAGGTAATGGTTTGAACTAGACATAAGGTTGGGGGTAGCCATATGCTGGGAACCGGGCATAAGGAAGGCATATCAATTCGTGATGGGTGATGTCACGAAGGCATGTGTTTCCATTGTTGTGTAATTCTCGATTCGTGACGGGTGATGTCGCGAAGGCATGTGTTGCCATTGTATGTCTCTTATTCTCTTGTGTTGTGCATGTCGGGTGTTATTCTACTGAGCGATGGTAGAATACATCTTGAGCCATTCTTGTGTGTCGTTGTACTTCTTGCGGTCTTGGGATGTGTTCCCTTGTCTTTGTTGTGAGTGTATTGAGTCTTGTGATTGACTTCTACTCTTTTCTTTGAACTTATATATACTATTTCTCGTTTCCCAAACGATTTTGTATATATATCATATCTATGTATGATATTTCACATGTATTGGTTGGTTACCAGCATCATTCGCTGACCGGGCGTCGTCCCATATATTATGTGTATTTCTTTCAGGTGCTGAGTAGACGAGAGCGCGGTCTAGAGACAGTTAGTATAGATCCCTTGAACCTTGTGATGGTTTGGGCCTGCGTGCCTTTGTTAGACTCTAGACTTATTGTTGTTGACTTTGTCTTTGGATAGATAGATTATGTTGCAGATGTTTACGCCTGTGCGCTCACCGTTGGGTGGACTTGGCATAGCACTCTACGTTTTCCATATATATTTCATATCTAGTCTTCCGCTGTATATGTTTTTATGGTTAGTTTATCTGCATGATTAAGGTTTAAACTAGTCTGGAAATCGGGGGTGTTACAGTGAGCCCAAGAATACTTTCAAAAACCATAAACATGTGTACACCATTCTTTGATGCATTGAGAAGTAGTAGAGTTGTTGCATGCATGAGATATATTTATGTATTATCTATATCGGTGAGGTTTTGGAGGATACCGTTTGGACTATGTCCTCTCGGGAGATATTTATGGACATTGCGGTCCCAGTATATATAACGCGGCATATTCCCACGTTACGAAGTTGGAAACTGCCTGCCATGCTTGGAATCCTGGTTAGGGGGGTGTGCACACTAATAGTTCGATACCTTATGATGAGGATATCACACAAGGAGACTCAAGTTCATTAGCTCAACACGAAAATAGGACGCAAGATCCATTACAAGTGCAGGATGGTCCTATGACACGAGCTCGGACTGCAAGGGTACGTGAGGCCATTTGTGCGTGGACAGAGAAGATTGAATGGAACAAAATTTATTCCTCTACAAAGGAGAATGGAGGAGAAAGTATGACCAGCAAAGGAGAAGGCCAATACTACCATATTATTACACTTAAAGAAGGCTAATGATAGCAGCACAAAGGACCGTATAAATGAGACATCATCTCATTATTTATAACTTATGTTAGGATAAGTTCATATGTAATTATTTTAGCATAAGTTATTTTCTGAATTTTAGACTTCCAGCACAAATAAATAGGCTAGGACAAGTTTGAGAAGACATAGTCTTCTTGTAGTTACAAGAACACTAAGTCAAACACAAATATAGGATCATACAACCACTAGGAAGAATTTCTCTCCTTGTGGGGCTGAATTGTGTGGTTTTCCTTGCTTGAATAAGTGTATTTAAACCCCTCTATGTCTACTTTGAGGGACAAATTATGAATGAGACAATTGAGTTAGCTTTTGCTTACTTCCAACTCTTGTGTTACATAGAGTCACCTCTAGAAGCTGTGAAGTGCATGCTGTGATTGTGTGTATGTAAGCTTCTATTTTCCTTCGTGTGATGCAAAGCTTCTATCCAAAAGAAAATCCTATCATACATTAAGTTTTTAGCCTTCCAAGAGCCACGTCCCTTTCACCCAAAACAACATCCAAAACACTTCGTGAACAATACATAACGTGAAGCCTCCTGGCTGAGTTTTAGCACAGAACGGAGTGGAACGAGATGAAGATTTGACACGAATCATATCATCTATTTTGGTATCAAAGCCAAGTTGTCATCCTCATCAAAATCAGGTTATAAATCACTCCTTTACTTTACGATTCTTGCAAGAAAACCTGCCTATTGTTAAGTCTGCCAGAAAATTTATCATTTGCGCATTCAGAAAAAAAAAATCCAAAAAAAATAGTTCCCTTTGTTGTTTTGATCTGAATTTTTTCTTGGTAGTAGATAACTCATACATGTTTCCTTCCATGTAAAAATTTGTCCAAAAAGATTCATACATAATCACAGGAAATTCATTGAATACCGGCCAACTACTGTTTCAGTTTCTACCAAATTTCAGCCTGCACTGTTTGAAAGAAAAATTCCAAAAAAAATACCTCCGTGTCTTATTTTGCCTTGAAATTTTTTGGGGAAGTTTTATACTCATAATACCATAAACCCTGAAATTTTCCAGTCAAAACCATTAGCCAATATTTCCCAGAAATTTCATGAAGTTACATCCAGATTTGGTGACTTGTTGCCAAAAACTGCTTTGTGATTCTGTAGTGTTGAAATAATCTTAATTGTTATCTTGTTGCTTTCCTTTTTTTGCTCTATCAAAAAAGTCAAAAGTGAAAATCCCCGTAATGAAATATGAAACCTTAAAGAATCTTGTTGAGAGTGTACCTTCTTGCTTTTAGCAGTCCCAAATCTAATATATGCTTGCATGCACCAATTGTAGTGTCAACTTTACACACTCTGTGTAACACTGTGAGAGCGGAAGAGCAGGGCTATTGGTGAGTATAGTGGTGTGAGGGATTAAACACGAGAGCGAGCTTTGAGTGTCCAGAAAAGTGAGTGAGGAAAGGGAGAGAAGTGAGGTCCAATCTCTTTTATTTCTGCTAACATTTTTGCAGGTTACAATGTCAAGTCCAGAACACAACCAAGATGTAAATGCTACGCTTAGATCCATGCAGCAACAATTTCAAAGGTTTAATGTTGTCTTCGATGGCATTAGAGACCAACTAGAATTACAAGACGCTGCTATCAAGGAACTTAGGCTGCAAGGCAGACCGGAATCCGAGAGGGGGGAAGGAAGTGTTAGAGGTTGTGGAAGAAATCCTAGGGGAATTGGGAGAGAGGAAGAAGATGACGGGGAGGAAGAAACGTTTGAAAGGGGTAGAAGGGGATTTAGAAATATGAGGGACCATGACGAGAGGGATGATAACATAGGCAACATTAAAATGCGTATCCCTTCTTTCCATGGGAAAAATGACCCCGAGGCTTATATTGAGTGGGAAAAGAGGGTAGAAAGAGTGTTTGATTGTCATCACTATTCTGAGAGGAAGAAGGTGAGCTTGGCAATAGTTGAGTTCAAGGACTATGCCAACACTTGGTGGGATAATTTAGTAATGAGTAGGAGAAGGAATGGTGAGGGCGCAATTGTTACCTGGCGTGAGATGAAGCTGTGATGAGGAAGAGATTTGTACCAGCTTGGTATCACAGAGAGCTTTATCAAAAGCTCCAAAGTATTCTCCAAGGCTCTATGAGTGTTGCTGAATATGATCAAGAATTGGAGACCCTTTTGTCAAGACTCCGCATAGATGAAGATGAAGAAGCGAAGATGGCCAGATTCCTTAAGGGCCTAAATCACGACATTGCTGACATCGTGGAACGGACACCTTATCTTGATTATGATGAATTGTTTCAACTTGCTGTGAAAGTTGAGAAACAACTACGAAGAAGAAGATATGAACGTAACCAGCCAAGAGAACAAACCAAGCAATGGCGGACTGAAAAGGAGAAGAAAGGGGGGACAAGTGCTACCTATCCCAAATCCGAAAGCAGCACGTGCAAGCCCATCCAAGACATGCTTAAAAATAAACAAGAGCAGAAGGGGAAGGAGAAAGTTGAAGCTCTTCCACGTAAGCTCCGAGATGTGAAGTGTTTCCGATGCTTGGGTTTGGACACTATGCATATGATTGTCCTAATAAAAGGACCATGGTGGTGAAGCCCACAGGTGAAGTACAATCCGAGTCAGAGGAGGAGCAAATGGAAGAAGATATGACATTGGTGAGTGAAGAAGAACAACCACCTGACGAAGGGGAACTCCTAATAACACGTCGGATTTTAAGCACACATGCTAAGGTGGAAGAGGACCAGCGTGAGAACTTATTCCACACACGCTGTTTGGTCAATGAAAAGGTATGTAGTGTGATCATTGATGGGGGCAGTTGCACGAATGTGGCAAGTACAGAGATGGTGGACAAACTAAAACTCAAAACCAGCAAGCATCCAAACCCATACACCCTACAATGGCTTAATAACTCGGGAGAAATCAAGGTGGACCAACAAGTTCTAGTTACATTTTCCATTGGAAGATATGAGGAGCAAGTAATGTGTGATGTTGTACCAATGGAAGCCGCACACATCCTGTTGGGGAGACCGTGGCAGTTTGACAAGCGAGCCCAACATGACGGATACTCCAACAAGTATTCCTTCATGCACAATGGAAAAAAGATTGTTTTGACTCCTTTGAGTCCAAAACAGCTTGTAAATGATCAAAAGAAAAAAAGTGAAAAGGAAGCAAAAGCCAAGAACAAAAAAGATAAAGATGAGAAAAAGCTCAAAAAAGGCATGAACCTAATGTGTAAAAAGAAAAATATTGAGAGGGCTCTTAACTCAGGAAGAACGATATACTTGTTACTTCTCAAAAGTGACAAGCTGATCGAAGCTAACAAAAGTCACCTCCCGGAGGCTATCTCTTCCCTTTTGCAAGAGTACATGGCATTATTTCCTAAGGAAATGCCTAAAGGGTTGCCTCCAATAAGAGGAATTGAACATCAAATTGATTTGGTACCAGGTGAACCATTACCAAATAGGCCAGCCTATAGATGCAATCCTGAAGAGACCAAAGAGATTCAACGCCAAGTTGAGGAATTGCTGACCAAAGGACACATTCAAGAGAGTCTTAGCCCTTGTGCAGTGCCAGTGCTACTCGTGCCCAAAAAAGATGGAAGCTGGCGCATGTGTGTGGACTGCCGAGCTATCAACAAGATCACGGTAAAGTATCGCTTTCCCATTCCTAGGTTAGATGATCTCTTGGATGAATTGCATGGATCACGAATATTTTCAAAAGTTGATCTTAAATCTGGTTATCATCAAATCCGTATACGTGAAGGTGATGAGTGGAAAACAGCATTCAAGACCAAACAAGGTCTGTATGAATGGCTTGTTATGCCATTTGGACTCACTAACGCACCTAGTACATTTATGAGGTTGATGAATCATGTTTTGAGAGACTTCATTGGAAAATTTGTAGTTGTGTATTTTGATGATATTCTGATATATAGCTTGAATCTAAAGTAGCATGTATCCCACTTACGTGCATTATTTGATGTTCTGATTGAGCATAAGCTATACGCAAACTTTGAAAAATGTCAATTTTGCACAACTTCTGTCAAATTCTTGGGCTATATTGTGTGTGATGAGGGAATTAAGGTTGACACTGAAAAGATAAAAGCAATCCAAGAATGGCCTACACCTAAATCAATTAGCGATGTTAGGAGTTTTCATGGGCTTGCTAGTTTCTATAGAAGGTTTGTTAGGGATTTCAGCTCTATTGCTTCACCATTAACTGAAATAATAAAAAAAGATGTTGGCTTTAGTTGGGGAGAGAAACAAGAAATGGCTTTTAATATTCTGAAAGATAAATTGTGTTCTTCACCTATTCTCATCCTTCCTGATTTTAATGCTACATTTGAGATTGAATGTGATGCATCCGGAATAGGAATAGGGGCTGTTCTGATGCAAGGGGGAATGCCAATCGCCTATTTTAGTGAAAAGTTGCATGGAGCTTGCCTAAATTATGCTACTTATGATAAGGAACTGTATGCATTAGTTCGTTCACTTGAGCATTGGGAACAATACTTAAGACACAAAGAGTTTGTCATACATACTGATCATGAATCTCTTAAGTATTTGCGGGGCCAAGGGAAATTTAACCGCAGACATGCTAAATGGGTTGAATACATTGAGACTTTTCCTTATGTGATTAAGTATAAAAGTGGAAAGGAGAACGTGGTAGCTGATGCACTATCACGCAGGTATATTCTTATCACCTCATTGCAAGCCAAATTTCTAGGTCTTGAGCATATTAAAGGTTTGTATGAAAGTGACTCTGATTTTTGCACCCCTTATCTTGCTTGTAAGGATCACGCCTTTGGAAAATTTCATTTGCATGATGGGTACCTTCTTAAGGAAAACAGATTGTGCATTCCCTTTTGTTCCATGCGTGAATTACTAGTCAAGGAATCTCATGGGGGAGGGCTAATGGGGCACTTTGGAATTCAAAAGACATATGACATTTTGCATGAACATTTTTTTTGGCCAAAAATGAAACATGATGTTTATAAGTATTGTACTCATTGCATTGTTTGTAAACAGGCTAAATCACATAGCATGCCCCATGGTTTGTACACTCCGCTACCTGTGTCCACACATCCTTGGATTGATCTTTCAATTGATTTTGTTTTAGGCTTACCTAGGAGCAAAACTAACCATGACTCTATATTCGTAGTGGTGGACAGATTTTCAAAGATGGCCCACTTCATCCCATGTAACAAAACTAAGGATGCCAGACATATAGCTCACATTTTCTTTAAAGAGATAGTTAGATTGCATGGATTACCTAGAACCATAGTATCTGATCGAGATGTAAAGTTCCTTAGTTATTTTTGGAAGACTCTGTGGTTAAAACTTGGAACTAAATTGTTGTTTTCTACTACTAATCACCCTCAAACGGATGGCCAAACTGAAGTGGTGAACAGAACACTAGGCACATTGTTACGGGTGTTGATTAGTAAGAATCTGAAAAATTGGGAGGAGTGTATCCCTTTTGCTGAATTTGCCTACAATAGACAAGTTCATAGCACTACGGGTTATTCTCCATTTCAAATTGTTTATGGTTTTAACCCACTAACTCCTCTAGATTTGTTGCCTTTACCTTGTCATGAAATGCTTAACCTTGATGGTGCAAAGAAGGCAGAAGTGGTGAAGTCACTACATGAACGAATTAGCCAAGCAATCGCCAAAAAGAACCAACAAGTGGCGGACAGGGTCAATCGAAGCCGGAAGAAAGTTGTATTTCAACCTGGAGATTGGGTTTGGGTCCATATGAACAAGGAACGATTTCCTAATCAACGCAATTCTAAGCTCATGCCTAGAGGTGATGGTCCATTTCAGGTGCTATCCAGAATCAATGATAATGCCTATAAGATTGATCTTCCTGGGGAGTACGACAATGTTAGTACAACTTTCAATGTTGCTCACCTGACTCCTTTTGATATAAGTGCAAACCAAGATTCGTGGTCGAATCCTTCTATGGCGGGGGGAGCTGATGAGGATATCACACAAGGAGACTCAAGTTCATTAGCTCAACACGAAAATAGGACGCAAGATCCATTACAAGTGCAGGATGGTCCTATGACACGAGCTCGGACTGCAAGGGTACGTGAGGCCATTTGTGCGTGGACAGAGAAGATTGAATGGAACAAAATTTATTCCTCTACAAAGGAGAATGGAGGAGAAAGTATGACCAGCAAAGGAGAAGGCCAATACTACCATATTATTACACTTAAAGAAGGCTAATGATAGCAGCACAAAGGACCGTATAAATGAGACATCATCTCATTATTTATAACTTATGTTAGGATAAGTTCATATGTAATTATTTTAGCATAAGTTATTTTCTGAATTTTAGACTTCCAGCACAAATAAATAGGCTAGGACAAGTTTGAGAAGACATAGTCTTCTTGTAGTTACAAGAACACTAAGTCAAACACAAATATAGGATCATACAACCACTAGGAAGAATTTCTCTCCTTGTGGGGCTGAATTGTGTGGTTTTCCTTGCTTGAATAAGTGTATTTAAACCCCTCTATGTCTACTTTGAGGGACAGATTATGAATGAGACAATTGAGTTAGCTTTTGCTTACTTCCAACTCTTGTGTTACATAGAGTCACCTCTAGAAGCTGTGAAGTGCATGCTGTGATTGTGTGTATGTAAGCTTCTATTTTCCTTCGTGTGATGCGAAGCTTCTATCCAAAAGAAAATCCCATCATACATTAAGTTTTTAGCCTTCCAAGAGCCACGTCCCTTTCACCCAAAACAACATCCAAAACACTTCGTGAACAACCATACATAACGTGAAGCCTCCTGGCTGAGTTTTAGCACAGAACGGAGTGGAACGAGATGAAGATTTGACACGAATCATATCACCTTATTCCACAGAGATAGAACCATGAAAATGATTCCGTAGACGGTAAGAGATATTGGGTCGGATTTATGCCATTCCCTAAGCCGTCTACGAGTAAAAGAAAGAAGGGAGTCAAAATAGACTCAAGAGAAAGAAAGCGAGTCAAAAGAGACTCAAGAGAAAGAAAGTGAGTCAAGAGAGACTCAAGAGAAAGAAAGTGAGTCAAATGAGACTCAAGAGAAAGAAAGAGAGTCAGGAGAGACTCAAGAAAGTAAGAAAGAGACCTCCACAGAAAGTACTATATTTTCATAAATAGTGTATGAGTATTTATATGTATATAGTTGCACGAGATTGCATATGATTACAGCTTTGCACAAGATTGCATATGAGTATGAGTCTATTATTGCACGAGATTGCATATGAGTATGAGTATATTATTGAAAGAGATTGCATATGAGTATGTTTATAGTATTGCACGAGATTGCATATGATTACAGCTTTGCAACAGATTGCATTTGATTACAGCTTTGCACGAGATTGCATATGAGTATGAGTCTATTATTGCACGAGATTGCATATCAGTATGCGTACATTATTGCACGAGATTGCATATTAGTATGTTTATATTATTACACGAGATTGCATATGAGTATGAGTATATTATTGCACGAGATTGCATATGAGTATGTTTATACTATTGCACGAGATTGCATATGATTACAGCTTGGCACGAGATTGCATATGAGTATGAGTCTATTATTGCACGAGATTGCATATGAGTATAAGTATATTATTGCACGAGATTTCATATGAGTATGTTTATAGTATTGCACGAAATTGCATATGATTACAGCTTTGCACGAGATTGCATATGATTACAGCTTTGCACAAGATTGCATATGAGTATGAGTCTATTATTCCACGAGATTGCATATGAGTATGAGTACATTATTGCACGAGATTGCATATTAGTATGTTTATATTATTGCACGAGATTGCATATGAGTATGAGTATATTATTCCACGAGATTACATATGCGTATGTTTATAGTATTTCACGAGATTGCATATGATTACAGCTTGGCACGAGATTGCATATGAGTATGAGTCTATTATTGCACGAGATTACATATGAGTATGAGTCTATTATTGCACGAGATTGCATATGAATATGTTTATAGTATTGCACGAGATTGCATATGAGTATGTTTATAGTATTGCACGAGATTGCATATGAGTACAGCTTTGCACGAGATTGCATATATGACTATGAGTCTATTATTGCACGAGATTTCATATGAGTATGAGTACATTATTGCACGAGATTGCGTATGAGTATGTTTATAGTATTGCACGAGATTGCATATGAGTGCAACTTTGCATGAGATTGCATATATGAGTATGAGTCTATTATTGCACGAGATTTCATATGAGTATGAGTACATTATTGCACGAGATTGCATATGAGTATGTTTATAGTATTGCACAAGATTGCATATGATTACAGCATTGCACGAGATTGCTTATGAGTATGATTGTAGCATTGCACAAGAATATTGTATTTGAGTAGAGTATCGCATGAGAGTACATAATGAGAATGTTGATTTATGATTGTTTTGTTGTACTAGAAGCACTAAATATCAAGTTATGAGATGAGAATGTGAAAGCATGAGAATACATGCTATATGGTCTATTAGCATGATCCTATCTGTAAGCATGAATTGCTTGATAAGTTATTTGAGAAGTTTATATGCTGATGAATTTAAGTGAACAGGCTTTTATATATATATATATATATATATATATATATATATATATATATATATATATATATATATATATATATATATATATATATATATATATATATATATGAGTGTTGCCAGCTGATATTATAGGGTGCAAGCATTTAGAAAGAATGTGATATACCTAAAGAGGATTTGAGATGAGCTTATTGTTATAAAGAAGTCAAATGTTTTCTAAGTAAATGCTAGGATGCTTTACAGGGTTGAGTGTGGTTATACTTAGCTTTGTGCTAACGGGTATTTTCCTATTTGTCTATGTGTTGCTTGCAAAACCCCTTTCAGGTGGATCCAGCAGTGTGAACGAAGAAGTCGAGTTAGATTAGTCTCGTAGTTAGAGATATCTAAACTCTAGTTTTATAGATGATTATGTTATGGATTTTAGACTTATCGACTTTATGGTTTGAGGATGTTGTAGACTATTGGGGTGACATTATTTCCCCCTTATGTTTTCAGTTTTTATGATGGATGCCAAACTTTAATTTTATTTCTAGTTTTACCCCTTAACCTATGCAATCACCACGGAGTTGTGGTTGCGGCGGTGACACTCCCACTATTTATTTGTTACTTCCGCTCCTTAGTGATGTTAATGACTGTTTACAGTTGTAATTAAGAGTTAGAAATGTGGGGTGTTATCGCGACTCATAACAAACACTTTTTCGGGCGCTCCATCGTTCCCTTGTTTATTCGGGTTGCCTGGCTGCCCTCCGAATGGCGGTCTCGTGCTTGCGGGCCGTTGGCACTGGAAAGCTTTGTGGCCGCTTTCCCCCCAATTGAGGCACCGCAGGGCATACCCTTGGCAATCTTTACCTCGATGATCCTTGCCGCATTTCCAACAAAGGAATTGTCCTCCGCTTGCCTCGATGTTCCTTTTCGGCGGCCCTTGGGTCTGTTGACTAGTCGCCCTTGTAACACCCCGTGTTACGACCTCTAACCCAAACTAATTATTTAATTACTCACCCTAAAAAGAGAATTAAAATCCATTAATCAACTAAAAAGGGGTCCACCATAGTCCATGGACCCTTATCCCTAAAACCAACCCCTTAGTCCTGCAAGGAATAGAATTAGCAAGCCCATACCATTTAGACCCTAATTGGGACTCTTAGATATTTAAATAGGGGCATAGGAGGCACCTAGAACCCACACCACAATAACTTTCACCACACAAGGATTCCCAAGAATTCCCATAGGAGAAATCAAGAAATAAGAGATTTTAAAGAAAGACCCTTCATAGCCAAGGAATTTAATTAAGGCTAAGAGGTAACCCATGTCTCAACAAAACCTATTTTATTTGCTATAATCTTCTTCTTTGGCTCCTTCTCTATGCTTGTGTCCTGATAAATCTTTTATGATGATTATGATATGATCTTGATGTTGATGAGATGATCTTATGTGTTGATCTTGATAATCTTGATGATTATAAGAGGATCTTGATAATTGTGTGTTCATTCTTGATAAATCTTGATGTGCTTGATTTTAAAGATAAAGTATGATTTTGTGATTTAAATATGATTAGAGCCCTAGGATGAATCGTGAAATTCGTATTGTGATATTCTTGGTGTATTTGGGTGGGAATTCGCATGTTCGGGTGTTGATTATGTTTAGAAGTCATGATAGGATGTGTTCTATGTGATTCTCGCTTTTGATCCATTAATTGTCTACGTGTGTCATCAATTACATTTAAAAGTGTCTAAGCATGGTTTCGGGTTGCACGAAGGATCCCGGGACGTATATTTTGGAAAAGAGTCAGTGGGGGGTAGGTGGGGGTAGGTGGACCCGCCACCTTCCCGCTGCCCGAAGTAACGCCACCAGGCAGCGGGCAGACGACTACCAGCCGGGCACCCGCTGCCCGGAGGTCTATCACCGGCCGGCCACCCGCTGGAATTTTACCCACTTTGGGACTTCGGCTTCCCCGTTTGATGTTCCCCAACCCCCGTGGTGTCCCAACGGACTCTGTTTGTCGTGCATGAGTCTAGTTGATGTTTCGGGTACCGTTCGTAGGATAAAAGAGTCTCGTATATTGCATGCAAGTTGAATCGGTAACCCGTTGGCCTAGGAGGAAGATGTATGAACCCCTTAGGACTATTCTTAGTATGTGGACAATCACGCATAAGTTTATTTATACGCTTTCCCCCTTCCCAATGTGCTAATATGTGTTTACTATGTGTTATGTGAGCATGATACCCCAATTTGGTTGCGATCAAATTAGTTACACACGAGCTGCGGTTCGTTATCTTGGCTGCGGTCAAACTGGTTACTCATGAGCTGCGGTTCATTCTCTTGGGTGCGGTTAGTGACTCACTTCTAGGGTTGCGGTCCACATGGGCCTCGTGTGCTATGGTCCACCGACTGGACGCGCCAGGCGGTGTGTAGGGCCACTAGCCCGAGGAAGGTCATAGTACAACGAATAAGTTATCAGGTGGTGTGTAGGGCTATGGTCGGCTGCGATCCACCGAGTGTATGTGCCAGCGGTGTGCAGGGTCGTAGTCCCCAAAGATCATTGCCCACCGAATGAGTCCCTCAGGCGGTGTGTAGGGCTTTGATCAGCTACGACCGACCGACTGAGCTCGTCAAGCGGTGTGTAGGGTCGCAGTCCCCAAAAGTGGATCACAGTCCACCGACTGAGCGCGTCAGCGGTGTGTAGGGCTGTGATCTGCCGTTGAAACTATCGACGATCTATACAATTGGCTGCGGTCAATTCCTTCATGCTGCGGTATGAGGTAGGGTGCTGCGGGGCCGTGTTAATGCTATATGCACTAACCCTCTTGTTTGGGGCATGCGATTGGTCCCGTGGCGCCACCAAAGTGTGCTTGTGTGACAAGGATGTTGATTGAATAATGATGTGAAAGATATGAAAGTGAACTGTGACCTTAGATATGTGTATTTATGATATTGTCTCTATATATTAGATTATCGTTATTAAATGTGTTTATCCCTATCTGTCGAGTCTAATCCTGGTTTTAAAAGCTAGAGTCTCCTAAGTATATATCTTCCTGCTTCAAAATTGTTTTCATAATATATATATATATATATATATATATATATATATATATATATATATATATATATATATATATATATATATATATATATATATATATATATATCTGTGTGTGTGTGTGTATTCAAATGAGGTCAAGTATATTATAGAGGATAGTGAGGACAGATATAGTGTGTGCCATTAGTTGGTATGTCGTGTGCATGACCGAATGTAGTCGTGTGCCACAGTTTATATGTCGCGTGCTAGATTTGTTAATTTATAGAGTTTGGGTTCGAAACCTGATGTTTACATTTATTCTTGTGTGTCATTGTGTATTAAGTTGTGTGCCTGGTATTAAGTTGTTGTGTGCCCATTATTTGTCCTCACAGTCCTCTATATATTGTTGTCCTCATTTGAACTCAACCCTATATATATATATATATATATATATATATATATATATATATATATATATATATATATATATATATACCAATATTGTATTTCAATGCGTTGGAGTGGGTTACGAGCATCATTCGCTGAACAAATATATTTGGCTTTCAGGCACAGATGAGTAGACCCCGGAGCGTGCTAGAGATCTAAAGCGTAGATTAGTTAGTTTTCCTTTCGGCCTGCGTGCTATGATGATGTATTAACATTGCTTTAAGGATATTTAGTTAGTACAGCCTGTGCATCTGAGTTTTCCAGCTCAGATGTGGCATAGCACCCCGCACATTAATGATTAGTAATGCTCTGTTTTGGGATTTAATGAGAAATTACCTTTATTATATAAGTTTTAAAAGTTTCGAAAATCTTGGGTGTTACAGCCCTTACGTTGGAATTACTTTTCGCTCTCTTGAAGCTAGGGCCCCCACCTCCGTCATTCCTTCTCCTTACTTGTTCCTGAGTCCCACGTTGTAACAATTGTATCCGATAGAGGTCGGCGGCGCTGGCATAGGCCTCGTTGAGAGTCCTTGGGTTGTTTACTATCTGGGCTTTCATTGCCTCAAAGTTGAGTCCAGCCACGAATTTCTCAACTTTAGTTGCTTCTGTGGGCGCCAACTCGCGCCCGAAACGAGCTAGTTCTAGGAATCTCTTGTGGTAATCCATTACTGTGGTGAGTCCCTGTTTCAGGTGGAGGAACTCTTCATACAAGGCCGCCCTTAGTTGAGCGGGGTAGAAGCGTTCCCGCAACTTAGCCTTTAAGGCTTCCCAGTAGAAATTCATCTCCGGTCTATAGGTAGGACCTTCGTGGATCCACCATAGGTCGGATCTTCTTCCCCTGCGAAGATGGGTGGGTGATGGTTCGATATTTGATGGGCCACATCAGGGCTCCCGTTTGAGGGTGGTCGATTATGGTTGTTAAGGATAGCACTGCTTAGTGTTTGGGCAATTTGAGTTAACTGTTGTAAGTTCTGGGTTATCTGTTCGTGCGCAGGGGAGTCAAAGGTCCTCACCTGGTTCCTCGATGGCGACATTTCCGGTTTTACAGGGTTAACATTCGTCGTAGATGTAAGTCAAGGGTTTGCACACTTACCTGGGAGCCTTAACCATAAGCAATTATAAACTAAACACGGAGCATGTCAAAGGTAAACTGAGCAGAAAGCGATAAATAAACTCACAATCTCACTGCGCGTCCTAAGATTCTTAAATCCTAAGTACTTAAATACATAGAGTTCGAGCTTAACATCCTAAAGTCTTTTCTTAAAGGCATTGTCCTTAAGGTCGAACTTAGGCTCTGATACCAACTGTAACACCCGTAATTTTTAAAACATTTAAAACCGATGAAATAAAGGCAAATCCTAAGTATGTACATGTAACAGACACTATTTCCAACTACTTAAACAAATTAAATTGCTTTAGGGTGCGTTTGGAAACCCGGAAAATGACTTCTGGAAAATGATTTCCGAGTTTCCAGTGTTTGGCAAGAGGGGGGAAACTGAGGTCAATGGAAAATGATACCTTAGTCAAAGGAAAATAGGTATGTTTTGGGGGAAAATGACTTTCCCTTTTTTGGGGGGAATTCATTTTCCAAGGGATGCACTTGTAAAAATTTTTGGGCCTAATTTTTTGCGGGCTTTTGCGAGTCGGCCCTCTAAACTCGCAGTCTAGGATTCATGCAACCATAGCCCGCCCCATGCGGGTTGACGGGCCCCGTGGGCCGGTTCATGGGTTTTTTTCCTTCTTTTTTTTCTTTTATATATATATATATATATATATATATATATATATATATATATATATATATATATATATATATATATATATATATATATATATATATATATATATCAAAGAGTGTTATTCACAGAAGGATTTTATTAAAAGTATCAAATAATTAAAATTTTGAAGTATACAATTCTTTTCATTTTCTGAAAAATGAACCAAACACACAAAGACAGTTTTCCGTTGTGTAGCCAAACACCGGAAAGGAAAATGTTTTCTGGAAAATGACTCATTTTCCAGAAAATGTTTTCTAGAAGTCATTTTCCTACCTTCCAAACGGAGCCTCAGTTGAAATTTGGCTAGATATGTACAATTCCAATATAAGGATCCAAAAGTATATCATGTCCATATTCAAAAGCTCTGCTGCGGTTGGGCTGAAAAACCAAGTAAGCCACATACAGTAACAATTTCAAGTTACTAAAGTTTTGGAGGTTAACAAAATACATGTGTTGCTAATTCAACCCATATGACATGGAATTATAACTGACTTTAAAGTTATAAATTTTAAAATTGGTATGATAAAATTTTATCTAGATCATCAATTTAAACAAAAGAGTCCAGTGACACAAAACTTGCTTGTAGGCTAAAGATTGATTCCGTTAGACTCAACTGAGACTTTATGATAATCAAATAGAAGAATCTAGCTAGTGACACAAAACTTGCCCGCGGGCTAAAGTTTTGTTCAATTAGACTCAACTAAATCTTTATGATAAAATTATTATCAAAGTGATAGAAGAATCTAGTGACATAAAACATGTTTGTGGGCTAAAGTTTTATTCAATTAGATCCATCTACAACTTTATGATAAAACTATCAAACCATATTCCTTTTCTTAATTCCTGTGGGTAAATTAAGAAATATGATTCGATATTTTATCCTAACTATTAATATAATAAAATTTATGTGGGTAGATTTTATTATACTTTATGTATTTAGTCACAAAGTGATCAAAATAATTTCAGTTATGAATTTGTATTGATCACATGATATTTATACACAAAAGAATATTAATGTAATAAGCTATTAATCCAATTTTATTTTTCATGCACAATAAATACACATAAAAGAAACTAGACTAATACCACAAAATGTACACATAAAAATATTCTTTGAATATGTACATATATCATAACTTTATGATAGAATATGTCAATTTATTTATATTATAACCACATGTTAAATAAATTGACTTTCCTATCTATAATGATAAAACTCACCAAAACTGTATTCCGATACGTAATTGCATGTGGGCTAAATTACAATCATAGTTTGGTGTTTTTACCCTAATTAATTATATAAACATAATAAAATTGCCCGTGGGCTAACTTTTATTATATCATATAATTAATCACAATCAATACGTCAATGACGATATGTGATCACAAAATTTCAATTAATTAAAGATACCATGGCTACTACTTAATTATTAATCAAAATTATAAGATCACTAGACGATTTTCTTAATATCTTAGGCATCAACTTTAAAGCCTAAAAATAATTATGCCGCAATATGATAAACTATTCCAAGTATACTCCCAGGAAAGTTGGTTGGGATAGAGCCTCATTAAAAATAACCAACTCATTAGACAGAGTAATGTTTCAAGGGAACTAGTAGCACATTGCCCCCTTCCCAAGAAACTTTTCACCGCTTCATGTTTTCTCACACTAAAGGCATAATTGACGAGCAATCTTTCCAAATCTTTAATAGTTCACATATGGAAAGACTTTTAATCTCAAGTGAACATTCCAAACGGTCTAAAGGTGCTTTAACATAATGCACTACCGTTTATTATTCCACACACAAAGTTCACCTTAACAAGGAATTATTATAATTCCTAACTTATGCAATTCCAAAGACATAATTAAATTCACATAAAAAAATATACTGTTATGTTAGTGAACAATTATATGTGAAATTCAATATGCTCATATCCAAATAAATTGTACATAATAATAGCAATTTTAAAAATGAGCTATAAAATTATTATTCAAATAACAACATAAATCCAAAAATTGAAGGATTATAAACTTTGAATAATAATTTAAAATAACCATATACTTTTCAATTATTGAAAAGTTTTAACTTGTACGCCCAATACAAAAATGATTCAATGCATATAGTAAATTTATGAAAACTAGCTTAAAAATTGTAAATTCTAATCATATCAAAACCATATGATATGCTAACATTTACAAATTAAATTCTCATAAAACTAAATTTCATAATTTAAACCATAATATTATGCAATTAATTTAATTATATGCATAAAACAAACTCAAAATATGAATATAAAATCAAATATTCATACTCAATCAAAGTGGGCATCACAAATAATAATAACAATGTTACGACATATTGATTCCTCAGTTCAAAACCGATAATCGTTATTACTGTAATAATAATCATGTGAGAGTAATAACAGAACAATCAATTTTTTCAATCCTAACCCCTGACATTTAATATCAATAACTATAAAATGTTACAAAGTATTATCATTACTAACACATGGTTTGGATCAAGAATGAAATGGTTTCAAAATTAAAATTTCAAATCATACTATCAAAATTCAAAACAAATGATGATAGTAACGACACAAAACATTGATCCATCGATTCAAAATCAATAATCATTATTACTATAATCATAATAATCAATAAATTTTCTTAATTGAAACTGAACACCATTTAATTATAATAATGATAATTATCATTATTATTTAATGTTACTTAATATCATCATTATTACCATAAGAGTTTTGGACAAGTAAATAGAAATGAATTTCAAAATATGATTCTTAACATCATAATCAAAAATATTATGACAATACTGAAATAGAAAATAATACCCAATAGCCATAAACATATGCATTGTCCAAAATTGTGATTCAAAATCACACTCCATAATTAAAAATATTATCAAACTATGTCAAAATTATAAAATATAGCCATAATATTCACCAAATAGAAAAGCAATGACCCAAGATAAACCAATATAAATGCATAATTTACAAGCGATTTAGAAGGGAACTTCATTACCGTTATTATCAAAATTAATCAATAAAACAATGGCAATTAATCATTTAGAAACAGCAACAATCAGCCATTATTACCATTGTTATAAATTAATCAAATGGTACGGTGATGAAAACATATCATCAAAATCGCAAGCCTTTAAAATGTTTTTCATAAAAATTTTAAAACTTAAGATGAAAAATATTAATGATGGAAAATAATAATTCAACATTTTCGACTGTAAAAAGTCCAGATAAAGGCATAATTAAAAGCAATTTATAGACAAAACATTATTACCATTATAATCAATTACTCAAACAAATAAGGTAAAAACATCAGTCTTGCATAAAAATGGCTCTCTCTCTAGGTCGTGCCTACGAGAGTTCTCTCCCTAGGGTTTCTAGGGCGTTCCTGATGGTTTTTTCCGTTCTGTACGTCGTGTATATGTTTTACGATGATCTCCCACGATTGCAAGGCATCGTGGTTTCGCCTTTCCCCAAGATCGCGATTTAGGATAATACATATATCGGCTTTCGACCGATCCATGATCGCAAAATACCCAGAGCAATCGTAATACCCACCATTCGCACGACACTCTATAGCGACGGCTTGCCCAATTTCATCCGCATTATGGATGCCGATTCGATCGAGGCGAGGTGTGCGAGTCTATCGTTAGCTGAGGAGGAAAACGGAGGATTGGACGCTCCTGATGTCCAGATCGATGTGAACCCAGACGTGCAATGGGATCTGGTGGGCAGATTCCTAACTGACAGAGCGATCAAGTTTGAGCAACTGCAGCAAGTCCTTGAGTCGGTCTGGCGGCCGGTGATGGGGATGCATGTGATGCTGCTCGAGGTCAACATGTTTTTGTTTCAATTCACCCATCCGAAGGATCGGCAGAGGGTTCTCGAGGACGGTCCGTGGGCTTTCAAAAACCACACATTAGTGTGTGCGCCGGTCACGCCTGGGATCAACCCTGAGGATATGCCGCTGAAGACTGTCTCCTTCTGGGTACAGGTACATGGGCTTCCGGTGGTATATGCATCCACCAGCTTTATCGAGCGCATTGGCAATTATCTGGGGGTGTTCCTGAATGATGATCCGAACAACTTTGGGGGTTCGCGGTAGAGCTTTTACACGATCCGAGTGGCGCTGGAGGTGGAGGCCCCTTTGAAGCGAAGGATGAAGCTATGTCGCAAAGATGGCTCGGCACAGTGGATTACTTTCCGCTACGAAAGGCTCAACACATTTTGTTTCTGATGTGGTGTGCTAGGACACACCGACAAATTATGCAAAAAGGTATATGAGGAGGGCATTATGCCAGATGCTTTCCCATTCGGTTCATGGCTTTGGGCAACGGCGGCCGCCGAAGCCGGTTGGGGCCAAATGGTTACTCCCATCGATGTCGAAGAGAATGACTGCGGTAGCCAGCTCCGATCCGTCATCAACGGCCATAGCAGTGGCTGTGGTGGAGGAAAACAGTGGGATGCAGGGGGAGCTTAAGAGGCGGATGAAGGACGAAGAGGAGGGAGATAGGGTACTGGGAAATGATGTGGTGATGGAGGATGGTTCAAAAAACATGAGTTCGGCGGGTCTAGAAAGCCAGTCCCGCCCATCCCAATGAGTATCCTAAGCTGGAACTGCCAGGGTTTGGATAGCGCCCGGACAGTTCGCGAACTTGTGGGCCTTGTGTCCAAGCAGCAGCCCTATTTTGTGTTTTTAATGGAGACAAAAGCAGTTTTGAGGCGAGTAGAGTATGTACGAGTGAAGTTGGGTTTTGAAGGTGTTATTTGTGTGGAAAGAATTGGTAGGGGGGGTGGATTAGCATTGTTTTGGCGAGATTCAAATATGGCAAATTTGTTAAGTTACTCAAATAACCACATTGATGTGGCGGTTTCCATTCTTGGGAGGCCGGACTAGCGACTTACGTGTTTCTATGGCATTCCTGATAGGTCGAGGAGGCAGGTCACATGGGATCTTCTGAGGCGGCTCAAGGACAATAGTACTCTTCCTTGGGTAGTCATAGGTGACTTCGACGATATAACGTGTCAATCTGAGAAACGGGGGGAAATGTACAACCAGACGCCCTTATAGATGGGTTTAGCGACGCTCTCAATGATTGCGGGCTGATTGATTTGGACATGGAGGGTCCTCGTTTCACCTGGGAGAAGGGACGTGGAACAGATGCATGGGTGGAGGAACGGTTGGATCGTGCAGTAGCGTCGGCTGATTGGATGGATATATACGAGGAGGCGGTCGTCCACAATCTGGTAACGTTTTCATCAGATCATTGTGCCATTTGTTTAAAATTGGAGGCTAGTCCAATTCGCACGACCAGGCGATCCTTCAAATTTGAGTCAGCGTGGTTGACCGAGGAGGGATGCAGCAACGTGGTCGACCTAGCTTGGCAGCAATCCGTTGGTCTGTCTTTTCAGCAACGTGTGGAGGTATGTGGGCAGAGGTTGTGGAACTGGGGCGGTCAGCACTTCAAGCATTTTGGGCGCAGAATCACCATGCTACGCCAGCGCATTGTGCAATTACGCGATAACAGAAATCCGGAGGCAGTACATGAGTATTTGCTAACCGAAATGGAACTAGAGGAAGTGTTGAAACAGGAAGAGGCGTTTTGGCGTCAGCGGTCGAAGCAACTGTGGTTGAAGCATGGGGACGCAAACACAAAGTATTTCCATAAATCAGCTTCGGGTCGGAGAAGACGGAACACGATGGTGCGAGTGAGGAATTCGAATGGTGTGTGGTTAGAGGGAACGGACATGAACGAGGAAGTGATCTGGTATTTCCAAAATATTTTCCAATCAGAAGCCAATTCCCCTAATCTCTTTAGCAGGGTTCGAAGGAAAATCTCAGACGAGATGAACAATGCTTTGTTACGGCCATTTACTGTTACTGATGTGAAGGCAGCATTGTTTTCTATGGCACCGGATAAGGCCCCGGGCCCCGGTGGAATGTCTCCAGCGTTCTATCAGCATTTCTGGCCGGTGGTTGGTCAGGATTTGGCGGTTTTCGTTCTGAATTGTATTACGGAGCGTTTCCTCCCACCGAGGATAAACGATTCGAATATAGTGCTACTGCCGAAGAAGAGTGTCCCGGAAAAGGTATCTGACTGGCGTCCGATAGCGCTCTGTAACGTGGCTTACAAAGTGCTTGCAAAGGTGTTGGCTAACCGGCTAAAAGAGGTACTGGAGCAGGAAGTGTCACCATCACAGAGCGCGTTCATACCAGGCCGACTTTTGGCTGACAATATCAATATTGCGGGAGAGGTCGGGCATTATTTGAGGAGGCGGACTTGATGCGGCCCAACATAATGAAGATCCATTAAGATTACAAATTGGGCCAATCACAAGATCCGAGGCCCAAATCAGCTTTATTATTTGTGGTCATCATTATTTTAAATTGTTTAGAATTAAAGAGAAAACACTAGTTGTATTTAGAAAGGATTCCTTAAATCCTTTTCTAAATAAAACTCTATTTACTTGTTTTCTAGATTAGGTTTAGGACTCTTTTTTTCCATTGTATTTAGAATTATAATGTTGCCCCTATACCTATCAATTTGTAATCTTAATTGATATGAACCTAGTCCAAGGTTCAAATAAAGATGGAATATTGTCCCAAGAATGCTCTCAAAGTAAAGATAGAGATGAGACAAAGGGTTTCTCGTGAGGTTTAAGGTATTTTGATCCATCTCTATCTTTACTTTGAGAGCATTCTTGGGACAATATTCCATCTTTATTTGAACCTTGGACTAGGTTCATATCAATTAAGATTACAAATTGATAGGTATAGGGGCAACATTATAATTCTAAATACAATGGAAAAAAGAGTCCTAAACCTAATCTAGAAACAAGTAAATAGAGTTTTATTTAGAAAACGATTTAAGGAATCCTTTCTAAATACAACTAGTGTTTTCTCTTTAATTCTAAACAATTTAAAATAATGATGACCACAAATAATAAAACTGATTTGGGCCTCGGATCTTGTGATTGGCCCAATTTGTAATCTTAATGGATCTTCATTATGTTGGGCCGCATCATCCTCCCCTTCTTGAAAAATGATTCGACCTCGAATCTTATAAACATTGTCTTTGATCCATGACATCACTTGAAACGGGCCACTATAATACTTTCCTCTGTCGAATGGAATTATTATTGGAATTCCTTGATTTTTCCACCAATGATGCTTTAAGGATGTACTTTTTGGCCTTGTGATGAGCCCACTATAGACCCTTATTGGATTCCATGTGTGCTGGTTCCTATTATTCTCCCATTCTTGAAAAGGATTCGTCATCGAATCCAAATCTTCAATGAAAGACAAAGTAGCAAGCTCACTTTCTGTTTTATCACGCTCACGGAACTTTTTCTTGGGATGCTTGACACGAGTCGCTCCAATCATCATCCTACAATCAACAAGTAAGGCAATTAAGTCTAATGACACATCATGAAATTTAAACATTCTGGATAGTAATAGATCAGCAAAACGAGACATATTAAATTTAGCCATCTTGTTTGAATTTTCAACAAGCACAACATCTTTCCTTCTAGAGCTTAAGGCTAAACCAAACACAAAATCCATGGAAATATCAAGTAATGTTTTAGATGTATTGTGGTGGTAAGTAGCACAATTATGAACATAAGATTCTACATCTTTTTTCTTCTTTGGCCAATGAAAATATCCATGCAAAACATCATCACTCTTTGGAAAACCAAAGTGTCCTTTATGTGAATCAACAATTAAACCATTGCCCAAAACAAAGCAAAAAGTGTCAATCCCATTGACTTTGAACCAAAACCCCTTGAGCAAGTAGTGTTTCACATAAGAAGTTTTCAAATGTGCCTTATAACTTTCCAGTGATTCCTTATCTCTATCAAACAAAGTTTTAGTAAAATCAAAATTAAGGAATCTTGGATGTATGGAGGCAAACAAATTTCTAACACATCTAGCAAGTACATCATTAATAGAAACATGGCAAAGAAATCTAGAGAATAATAATGCATGCTTTTGGAATAAAAGTGAGTAGAAAGTGACTCCCCTTCCTTTCTCTTGCATACTATCCTTTTTAGTTACCAAGAGAGGTTGCACTTTGACACCTTGGGCTGGTCCTTTCCACTGTATCACTGATTGTGGTCCCTTTGTTTGGCTACAAACTGAGTTAGAGGATTGGAGTGGTGATTGCAATTCCAAACATGGAGGTTCCACTTTTTTCTCTTTGATTTCTTCCTTCTTTGAGGCTGGTTTGAGAGCTTTCATCAATGTCAATTGAATTTCTTCTACTTGTTTAGGATACAAACGAGGCAAGAAATATGTAACTCCATTCATGTGAAACACATAAGTGTTCCTCATTCCATCATAACTTATTTTTCTGTCAAATTGCAATGGTCTACCTAACAAGATATGAGCAGCCTGCATTGGGATATTGTCACACAAGATTTCATCAGAGTAACTGTTAATAGATAAACGAATAAGATCCTGTTTGGTTACTCTAGCTTCTCCTACATCAGTTAACCATTGCAAACAATAAGGATTTGGATGATTAAGCAAAGGTGACAGGGAAAATTTAACCATAGCTGCACTAGCCACATTTGTGCAACTTTTAGAATCTATTACCATAGCACAAGCATTCTCTTTAATTGACCCTTTAGCACAAAATATATTTTCTCTTTGAGACTCATCTTCTTTTAAAGGGTAAACATTCAAAACCTTCTTAACAACAAAAGTATGACAACTCACTATCAACATATTTAGAATCAGAATCTAAAGGTATGAATGGTTCTCTCTCAACATGTTCATTGGGGGTTTCAAAATGGTCACAAACCTCATCCTCAGATTTATATTCAAGACAAGAAGTAAAATTTTTAGATTGTGTTGTTATCTTAACTACCCTCTTGTTAGGGCAATCACGAGCTATGTGGCCTCTCCCATTACATTTATAACAAATCAATTCTCTATCACGTTGAGGCTTCACTGCCTCACTTACCTTTTCTTTACCTTTGTCTCCTGAATCATCTCTTGGAAGAGGACGTTCATCACGCCTTTGAGAGGTGGAACAAGTGTTGTTCCATTTTGATGCACCATTGTTAGCCTTGTACATTTTCATCTCTTTGATTTTTGCCTCAGATTCACGTGCAGCATACAAGGCATCATAAAGGGTGTCATATCTCTGAATACTCATTCCACATCGAATTTCTAAGTTCAATCCATGTACGAAACGAGCAATAGTTTTTGCCTCTTCTTCATGTATGTTTCCCTGTTCAAGCAAAATATTTATAGTTTGGTGGTACTCATCAACTGACATTGTTCCTTGCACGGTTCCCTGTATTTAATTTAAATTGTTTGGCATAAAAGAGAAAACACTAGTTGTATTTAGAAAGGATTCCTTAAATCCTTTTCTAAATAAAACTCTATTTACTTGTTTTCTAGATTAGGTTTAGGACTCTTTTTCCCATTGTATTTAGATTACAATGCTGCCCTATACCTATAAATAGGGCACATCCATATCAGTTTTTGACAGGCTTCAATTCAATAAAATTCTTAAGTTTTTCTTTACATTTGTGTAAGAAACCTTATGGCTAATTGTGGACTCAATTAGTGGCTAGTCGTGGACTCGACTAGCAAATTGATTCGTGGACTCGGATCAATCTTACTTTCTTCAACCTTAGATTTAGGTTCGTGGACTCGTTCTTGAATCGAAGGAAACTAGATCCGACTCTAGTTGATTGAAGATTGCAACATCAAGGTATTTGAAGCTACATGGGATTCTTCCAAGTCTTTGAGGATTCGAGACAAAGGGTTTCTCGTGAGGTTTAAGGTATTTTGATCCATCTCTATCTTTAGTTTTGAGAGCATTCTTGGGACTATATTCCATTTATTTGAATCTTGGACTAGGTTCATATCAGGGACCCGTTGTCCCCTTATCTTTTCATCTTATGCGTGG
This sequence comes from Ipomoea nil, assembly GCF_001879475.1. Lineage (NCBI taxonomy): Eukaryota > Viridiplantae > Streptophyta > Magnoliopsida > Solanales > Convolvulaceae > Ipomoea > Ipomoea nil. The sequence continues at coordinate 443,341 of NW_017617705.1, read as the reverse complement.
AAGGTTTGTCTATTTTACTCCAACAGGCGGAAAGTGGCGGGGACATTCATGGTGTACGCGTGGCACGCGGTGATGAGGACACGACCCAAATAAATTAAAATATCACTATGCCGGTTCAAAAATATAAAGAAGAAGGTCCTAGAAGGCTCATTGAACCTAATCATCATTGAAATGAAGTCATATAATTAAAATGTAGTTATTTTAGTTAATTAAAATGCATTTATGTTAAATTTAATTAGTGACCTTTTGTTTTCTTTATTTCTATGTTACTAGTTCAAGGGAGATGAATGTTCTTTAATGCCTTGTAAATAGTCTTCTATAAAAAGGAGGCTAAAACATCATCTTGTAGGCAGAATTTTGGAGATTGAATCAAAAGAAAATGTTTAGGCATTTTATTGTCTCTCATGTGATTTGGGAGATGTTCTTTTAGGCTTATCAAGATAATACCAATCTTGTGGTGCCATCCATTCCTTATCACCTAAGACCAAGGTGTGGCGGAAATATCTTTATAGAAAAACACAAAAAATAATCCCATAACCAACCCCTACATCAACCAATTCATCTCCAACACCCTCAAACCATAATTGTTGTTCCTGCTGTTTTGGTGAGGAAAAGATCGGGCAATCAAAGGATTCTTTGGTGAATCGACTCTCGAGTTCATCCCTAAAGATCCACATCAGTTTGGTATCAGAGCTTTGGGTTCATTCCTCACTCAAAAAAAGGTTAATACTCTACCAATCACTTCTCCTTTCATTTGTTTCTGCAGAAAATTTTCAGCGTGCATCTTAAGAAAGAAAAATTTCAAAAAACTACTTCTACATATCCAATTGTGTTGAAATTTTTTCTGGAAGTACCTAACCTATCACTCTATTGCTTCATGAAATTTTTGTGCAAAAATCATATTCCAAGAAACACAGAAAAATCGCTGAGTTCAACACAACCGTAAGATTCTGCCCAGAAATTTTCTTCCTGTCCAGTCCAGAAGAAAATTTTGGAAAAAATACTTCCACATATCTTTTTTCCCTGAAAATTTTTATGGTTGAATAAAACCCATAGTTCTTGCTAACCATAAAAAAATTTGGTTCAAAATATCATCCATAACATTCCAGAAAATTCATCAAAGTCATTCTTAAAATCTGTCCAGATTTGTGTTGTCATCCCTTGTGTTTTCTAGTTATTGTTCATTGTTTCACATCATCCATGGAGTCTTTTGAGTTAAATACAATTAAACAAGGATCACTTAGTGTGGAAGAATTCTACAACAAGTTAAGAGATTTGATGATCCGAGATGAGGTGATTGAACCAACTGCAATTACCAAGAACAGATTTGTGTATGGTGTTAGAAAGGAGATTGCACGATTACTTCCTCAAGGGTGCAAGTGTTTGTTTACTTTACTATACCATGCCAAAATAATTGAAGAAAAATTGCAGCAAGAAGAGGTCAAGAATTTGACATCTATTTCCTTGTCATATGATGAGAGCTCAAAAGAAATGAGTGACAATGTAAAAATAAGTGAAGAAGAATGTGAAAACAAAGATGAGAAATATTTGGGTGAAAAAGAAGGAGAGATTGAGAAAAAAACTGAACATGAGGAAGAAGAATTGCCTTTTGAACTTTGTGAGAAAAAGAATGAGGGAGAAGATTTTGAGAACTCCATAACCTTTATTTTAAGTTCTTTGCAGGTTAATGGATGTGATTCAAGGGTTGTAAATCATTTGGAAGGAATGGTATTGTTATGCCATGATCTACAAAGCGCGGGATCACACACTCTCCTTGGTGAAGGTATTAAAGTCATATGGTCGGAAAATTACTCATTTCCATTTGACCGAGGAAAGTGTGATTCGAGGACGAATCTTCTCGAAGAGTGATGGAATGATGAGGACACGACCCAAATAAATTAAAATATCACTATGCCGGTTCAAAAATATAAAGAAGAAGGTCCTAGAAGGCTCATTGAACCTAATCATCATTGAAATGAAGTCATATAATTAAAATGTAGTTATTTTAGTTAATTAAAATGCATTTATGTTAAATTTAATTAGTGACCTTTTGTTTTCTTTATTTCTATGTTACTAGTTCAAGGGAGATGAATGTTCTTTAATGCCTTGTAAATAGTCTTCTATAAAAAGGAGGCTAAAACATCATCTTGTAGGCAGAATTTTGGAGATTGAATCAAAAGAAAATGTTTAGGCATTTTGTTGTCTCTCATGTGATTTGGGAGATGTTCTTTTAGGCTTATCAAGATAATACCAATCTTGTGGTGCCATCCATTCCTTATCACCTAAGACCAAGGTGTGGCGGAAATATCTTTATAGAAAAACACAAAATATAATCTCAAATCCAGCCCCTACATCAACCAATTCCATCTCCAACACCCTTAAACCGTAATTGTTGTTCCTGCTGTTTTGGTGAGGAAAAGATCGGGCAACCGGAGGACTCTTTGGTGAATCGACTCTCAAGTTCATCAAAAAAGATCCACATCACGCGGCGCACCCTCGGTATCGCACCTCTTTTTTGCAGACGACAGCCTGTTATTCTTTCGGGCTAATCAACGTGAGGCGCAAAAGGTTAAAGATTGTCTGGAGCTATACAGTGCAGCATCCGCGCAGTTAATCAACTACGACAAATCAACAGCAATGTTTAGTTATAACACTACCGCGGAGATGAGGGCGGTAGTATCAACATGCGTGGGGGTTAAGGAATCAACTGACTTTGGCCGCTACTTGGGGATACCCTCGGCGTTGGGTCGTAACAAAACGGTAACTTTTCGGTACATTGAGGCGAGGATCAAAGACCGAATTGGGACATGGCAAAGCAAATTACTTTCCAAGGCTGGTAAGAAGGTTTTACTTAAATCCGTGGCTCAAGCTTTACCCATTTTCAGGATGTCTGTATTTCTTCTACCTATTCGTATGTGTGACAATATCAAAAAAACTTTCAATCGGTATTGGTGGGGTGGAGGTGGAGGGGGACATAGATGTCTACATTGGTTGAGTTGGTCACGGCTTTGTATGCCGAAGGGTCGCGGGGGTCTGGGGTTTAAAAAACTCCACGAATTCAACTTAGCCTTGTTAGCTAAACAAGGATGGAGACTGATGATACACCCAGATTCTTTTGTTAGCAGACTAATGAAAGCAAAATACTTCCCAAAATGTGACTTTCTTGACGCTCGCGTAGGGAATAATCCAAGCTTCATATGGAGGAGTATTTTGGCGGGTCAGGGAGTGCTACGCATGCGGGCTGCCTGGCGAGTTGCTAACGGTCAAGACACCAAGATTTGGGGGTGGCCGTGGCTGGCGAACGGTGATAACCCGCGCCTAATGACGGCATGCATTGAGGAATTACAAGAAGCGAAGGTGAGTGGTCTTCTTACTGCACACGGCGAATGGGATGTGGACATTGTACGTGATATATTTCATACGGAAGATGTTCCTAAAATCCTTGCTACGCCAATATCCATGCAGTACTCAAATTCGTGGCAATGGCTCGGCGACATACAGGGGTGTTACACGGTGAAGGACGGGTACAGAATTCTGACAGAGTCAGCTGATAGCCCAGGTACATGTCTATCTTCTGCGACGTGGGAGAGACTCTGGAAATTGCCAGTTCCTCCGAAGATTAAAAACCTCCTCTGGAGGTGTGCTCGTGGAATTTTACCAGTTCGTGAAGCTCTCAAGACAAAACGGATCTGGATTGGGGGCGGTTGTCCTCTCTGTGCTCACTGTGTTGAAACAGCCGAACACCTGTTCGGAGAATGCCAGATCGCTCGCTCACTATGGGGGATGGATGACGTGATGGGTGATAAGTCTATACAGGACTTCATGGAAGAAGTTATTGGTGCCTCGACTCCTAAGCTAGCTGTTAGAATGGCGGCGATTCTGTGGACTATCTAGAACGAACGCAATGAAAGTGTGGAGGGATCGGACAACTGATTTCGAGGTCCTGAAACCTCAGATTGTGTCTCTTCAACATTCATGGGATGAGGCTTTTAAATCTGCAAGACCAGGAGGGCAACAGAATGACTGTCCGGCACGGTGGGAACCACCGGAATACGGGTGGCTAAAATGCAATGTCGATGCAGCGCTTTTGGTCCAAGGGGTAGGCTTTGGAGCGGTGGTGCGTAACCATGAAGGGAGTTTTGTGGCGGCTACGAACGGATGGCTACACTGCGATCGGGATCCTTTCACGGCAGAGGCGTAAGCAATCAAGGAATCACTTAAGTGGCTCCGCTGCCTTGATCGTGGTAATCTGATCATCGAAACGGATTGTTTAAATTTTTGCAAAGATTTTAATTCTGGTTATGTAGGTTACTCTTATGTCAATTTGATTATTCAACAATGTGTTTCAATTGCTAATGACATTGGGAACGTCTGTGTTCACCATGTCAAGAGATCAGCTAATCAAGTGGCTCATGTGTTAGCACGGGCAACTGATTTTGTGACTGACTCAAATTCGTGGGTTGATAACCCACCGGGTTGTATTTCTGCTTTGCCCTCCTGGAACACTTTATAAGATATTGATAATATTGATAATTGATAATATAATAATAAAGGCATACTAGGTAATTCCCAGCACAAATTTTACTTACCATATTTACCACATTTAATTAAGCATATAAATATAAATTTATTTATATCCACAATTCTAATAAGAGCCAATAATGTTAGGCCCTTAACTGGAACAAAAAAAATGTCAGTACTATTGTTTCTTAAAATGAATGGTTCATATTATTTTGATTTTAGTATTTTTGTAATGATTTTCCTTATTTACCCTCTATTATATTATTTTCTTCCCTTAAATAACCTAAATTCAGTTAATATAAACTTTAATAACGGAATATTCAGTTAACTATTTACTATTTATTATTTTTATCTTACTCATTAATTTCTATAAGAAAGGTCTTAGGTTCGAACCCCATCCCAATTAGAGTTGGCATAATCGTAAAAAATATACTACGATCCCGATTAGAGTTGGCATAATTGTTAAACATATACTACGAATATGTTAAAATGTGTTAGGAATAAAATGTAATAGTTTTGATGAGGCAAATTTGTATTTTTAGAACCCCCCTATTTTATTTTGAGTCTAGTTGTCTATTAGCCTAAGTCCCAAGTCAAGCCATAAAGTCTACGAAATTCTTAGCAAAATATACTCATCCAGAATGTTGCTAATTGAAAATTATTTACCCTGGAAGACACCAAAGGATCAAGTGGTGAAGTGGATAAGGAATAAGGTAGCTAAAGTTAGAGGGCATGGGTTTGAAACTCAATCTTTACATTTTTTTAGTAAGAGATAAAGAAGGGGACGACGAAGAGGCTGGTAGGGGATGACAAAGAGGCAGACTCGGATTAATTTGTGAATTAATCTATAATGCTACTAAAGCCATTCTGGGAATAAAGATTAAATCCAGAAATATTAACCAATGAGTTAATATGGTGTAGTGGTACAAGTGTGGGAGATATATGTTGTTGGCTTGTGTTCAAATCTGATTGGAAGCATATTTTTGTAAGATGACACTTGTTGAGTGCATGCTACAATGTGGACACATGTAAGGCTAAGTTTGACTACAAGTTTGGAAGCTTGTAGACATGATAAGGAAGATGCACGTGAATTCCTCTACACATCTTCTTTCTCATTTAAATCTCTTGCTATGCATCTCAAATCATTTCAGAAGAAGAAATGGACGAAGATATAATTTTTACTCAAGCAAGAATCAGCTGAAAATCTTTTGGAAGATTTCATTATTTTGAATCCGTCAAGATAAGAAAATTATTTTTCGGAGAAGATTCAGCTGATGAGCCGACATATACGACTCTGAAGTTTTGTCAGGTGAGGATTTTCAAACTCACTGTAAGAAGCCCATCTCTTGCATTAATTCACCGCAATGCAAGTTGGCAATAATGTGTAGCTGATCAAGATGAACGATCAAGATCAACTGATGCTACAACGGTAATATAGCTTCTTCAGCTATATATACCAGAAGACTTGAAGACATGATGCAGAGAAGGCAAGGCAATACAAAGAAGAAAATAAAAAAGCAAAATTTGAAATATCTAGTCTGAGCTTACACGAGATATTCTTCAAGTCCTTAGAAGAGAAATTTGTTTTCTCTAAATCTTACCTCTACTGTGTGTAGAAAGAAGGTTGAGTGTAGCTTTGTGCAGGACACTATCCTTTTGAGTGTAGCTTTGTGCGAGACACTCGTGAGTGTAGCTTTGTGTGAGACACTCGTGGTTGCTGAGTGTAGCTGTGTGCGAGACGCTCGGTGGTGCTAAGTGTAGCTGGGTGCAAGACACTTAGTTGGTGTAGGAGTATAGCTTTGTGCGAGATACTCGGGATTATAGCTTTGTGCGAAATACTCGGGATTGAGTGTAGCTGTGTGCAAAACACTCGGGAAGTGCCTGTGTGCACTTGATTCACTATTTGTATCTGGGTGAACGAGATAGTGAATTTCCTCCTTGGAGTGAAAGGAGAAGAGTGGGCTAGGAGGATTACACCACCTCTGAACCACTATAAATTGCCTTTCTTATTTACTTACTACTTTCATTTATTATTGCATGCATACTAACCCATTTACTATTCGTCATATTCATTTATCTTATTGTTTGGGTTATGTGACTTTACAAGTGCATGCATACACTATTCCATTTGGATTTATTCATTAATTCACACGTGATATCACACACATATTGAGTGAACCATCTCTTTAAATATTTATTTGTTGTCTTGCATGTTGAATATTTGACTGACCCATCTTATATTGTGCGAAAATATTCATTTGGGTCTAGTAGCTTTCACATATGCATGTGAGCATAAATTTGCATACTTATTATTTGAGCCATACTAAGCATATCCATCATATTGCATGTAATATATCTCTTTGATTTTACGTAACCCTTGGTTGTTTTAATTATTCCGCTGCGCATCTAAGTTTCATATCTTGTTACTTAGAGTTGAAATTACCAAAGTGTTACTTATTGTGAAAAAGTTTAAAAGTCTATTCACCCCCCCCCCCCCACCCCTCTAGACTTTTTACCACCCTATCGGGACCAACAATTGGTAACAGAGCGGTTGTCTATTTGAGTCAATTTTGACTGCTAGACAGATCCCGAAAAATCAAGATGATGAAAAGAGATATGACTCTTACCCAAAATTTATTATTTTCTCTAGAAAAATTTAATGATTGGAAAATTCGCATGCAGGTACATTTATCTGCACTACATGATTAAATGTGGGAAGTAATCACTAATGGTCCAATTGAAATCTTGCAAGTGAACACTGCTTCTGTACAAACAAGTGATACTCCATAGTATGTTTCAAAGCCTAAAGTGGAATGGACTCGTGAAGATAGAACACGAAATAAATTGGATAATATTGCCAAGGATATTTTGTTCAAGTCTATTGACAATACGATATTCCCAAAGGTCCGAAAATGCCAATCCGCAAAAGAAGTCTGGGAGACACTCATCCAAATTGGTGAAGGTGACGAACAGGAAAAGGATTATAAACTCACCATAGCATTAAATAAATTTGAGGATTTCAAAATGCTAAGTGGCGAGAATATTACCGACATGGAAACAAGATTTGCCAAAATCTTGGGAGAAATTAATGATCTTGGAAAAGACATTAATCAAAAGGAAATCTCTCTCAAAATCTTACGTGGTTTACCATCAAGTTGGGACATGAAAGTCACTGCCATGCGTGATCATAGAGATCTAAAGACTCTATCAACTGATAAGCTTTTTTGTGATCTAAAAGCCTATGAGTTTGAAATGAAGTCAAGGATGGAGAAAGAACACGGAGAAAAGAACAATGCACTAATTGTCGAACAACCATCCACGTCAAGGTCAGTAGATAATGGTGAATTATTAAATAACGAAAAATTTGTTTTGTTTGTCAGGAAATTCAAGAGGTTCATGAGGAAAAACAATCACAAAAGTTTTCCTAAAGCAAGCACATCACGAAGGCATAAAAAGGAAACCTTGGAGGACAATTCGAATTTATGCTACAACTGTAGAAAACCTGGACACTTTATGGCCGAATGTCCTTATCCCAAGGTAAGCAAAAATCAATCCGTGCAGGTGGAAACCAAAGTCAAGGATAGGAAATTCAACAAGAAAGACAAACGAAAAGCTCTTATTAGTGACCCACTAGAAACAAGTGAGTCTGAGGAATCTTCTAGCAATGAAAGTGACAGCTCTACAGATGATAATGCACTATTTGGAATGAGCATGTCAAGCAATTCAAATAGTCAAGATCTATGTCTTATGGCACACGAAATAGATGATGATGAGGTAACTTCTAAATCCTTTGATTCTGTAAGTTCATCTTTCTCTAAAGAATCTATCTTTCATATGATGAAGGATTGTCAAACCATGATGGACACTTACTCGCAAATCAAGGAGCGCAATAATTTACTGATTCTTGAAAAAGATCAACTAAGTGAAAATTGCAAAATGCTCTATCTGAGATACGAGACTTGAAAGACGAAAATATTCGACTTCAAGAAGAGTGTAAAGAAAGGGAAGTGAGAGAACACAACCTAAGGGAAGTTATAGCAACATTTACTCATTCATCCAAAATAATGGATAAAATGGTAAATATGCAAAAATCCTCAGGAGATAAAACCAGACTTGGTTATGATCCATCGTGTTCTCAAGCCTCTGAGAAATTGACCAATTCTACTACTGCTTTAAATAATAAAGTCCAAGTAGTAAAATTTGTAAAAGGTCAAGATAGCACAATGAGACAAGGAATTGGTTACAGAGCTAATGCCAAAAATATTACTGCAAGGCCGAAGCCTCAAAGAAAATCTAATTCGCCAATGCAGTCAAATAATAGGCAAAAGTTTGTTCCTAAATGGAAAAATACCAATGAGTCGAGTGCACAAAGTCCTCATAGGAAAATGGGAAATCTGAGAATTGGGGCAGGGAGATTATATCCCTCTGAACAAGATTGGTTTGATGATATTAAACCATGGACAAAGTCCAGATTTAATGCCTTTCATAGGCTCAAACAAATCTCTTCCCAAGTGCCAAAAGATCGAGTCAATTTTCAAAACCCGGCACCAAAACCTTTTTTGAAAATTAGGTATGATTATAATGTTTTCAATGGTTACGAATCACCTAATCTTGGATCAATAAGAACTAGGTGGATTTGGATACCAAAAAGGACTAACACTCAAGGACCCAAATTAAGTTGGGTACCTAAAAATGCGTAAACTGTTTTGTAGGAAATTTGGTACTTCGGTAGTGGATGTTCTCGACACATGACTGGAAATAAATCTAGTCTTGTGGATTTTAAATATATCGAAGGACCAAAAGTTGTGTTTGAAGGAAATGATCGATATGGTACAACCAAAGGAATAGGAACAGTATCCCGCAATGGTCTAAAAATAGAAGATGTATCCTTTGTTGAAGGATTAAAATTCAACTTGCTGAGCACAAGTCAATTTTGCGATAAAGGCTATCTTGTAGAGTTTTTCAAAGACAAGTGTCGAGTGAAGAACGGATCCACAGGCGAGATTGTTCTAGAAGGAATTGGAAAGAAAAATATGTATGTTGTAGACTGGAGCACAACCAAAGATTCTGTGTGTCTTGTTGCAAACAACTCAAGCAATGTGGGTTGGGAATGACACAAAAAGTTGAGTCATCTCAACTTTAAAACCATTAACAAGCTCGTGACGAGAAATCTAGTCAAAGGACTACTCAACATCACCTACAGAAAGGATCAGATTTGCGATGCATGTCAAAAGGGAAAACAAGTCAAATCATCCTTCAAGACAAAAACACACGAATCAAGTCAAAGACCTCTTAGTCTACTACACATAGATCTATTTGGTCCAGTGGAGCCAGTAAGTATGAGTGGTAAGAAATATACTCTTGTTGTTGTTGATGACTTTTCAAGGTACACATGGACGATATTTCTTGGGAAGAAAAATGAAGTAGAGAAGAAGCTACCAGAACTTCTCAAACAGCTTCAAAATGAAAAGGAAGTCAACATTGTCAAAATTCGTACCGATAGAGGAACAGAGTTTGTAAATAGCGTAATTCAAAATTACTGCAATACTCAAGGAATTATGCATCAACTATCAGCCGCAAGAACTCCACAACTAAACGGAGTTGCCGAAAGAAGGAATCGTACGCTTAAAGAAGCTGCACGAGTAATGATAGCTGCAGCCGAGCTACCTAAACGCTTTTGGGCCGAAGCAATCAATACTGCTTGTTATACCCAAAATAGAAGTCTAATCTACAAGCTGCACGACAAGACACCATATGAATTGTGGAAAGGGAGAAAACCTAATCTTAGTTATTTTCATTCATTTGGTTGCAAATGTTTTGTTCTTAATAATGGCAAAATCTATCTAAGAACATTTGATCAAGGTGTAGATGAAGCAATATTCTGAGGATATTCTTCCACCAGCAGAGCATTCAGAGTATTAAATAAATCAACAATGGTGGTTGAAGAATCTATTCATGTCGTATTTGATGAATTCTCGAAAACCAAGGAATCTCCAACATTTTGTATCAATGTTCCTAAACACGTAGATAATGCTAATGAAATTTCTGAAGATATTTTGCAGGAAAATAGCAATCTAAACTGCTCCGGAACAGAAACCAATGTGGAAGATGAAATAAGGGAAGAAGTAAGGGAATGTGTTGGGGTTGGAGTTGGAACTAATAATGAGGATCAACGAATGGATCAAATCGCAAATCCAAATCCTTCCACCTCACACGAACCCTCTACTTCTCAAAGCAATTTTCAACCGGATTTGAAGTGGCTATGAAATCATCCACAAGATCAAATCATTGGAGAAATTCATGATGGGGTGAGAACTAGATCCGCATTACAGGAAACCCTATTTTCATGTTTTCTTTCTCAGGTTGAACCGAAGGACATAGATGAAGCTTTAAAAGATCCTAGTTGGATTGAAGCAATGCAAGAAGAGCTAAATCAGTTCGAACGCAACGATGTTTGAGAGCTTGTTTCAAGACCATCTAATCACAACGTGATTGGAACAAAATGGGTCTTTAGAAATAAAGCAAATGAAGATGGAATCGTTGTTAGGAATAAAGCAAGGCTAGTCGCAAAGGGATACTCACAAGAAGAAGGAATAGATTTTGATGAGACATTTGCCCCAGTTGCAATATTGGAAGCAATAAGAATTTTTCTAGCCTTTGCATCTTACAAGAATTTTACAGTCTATCAAATGGACGTAAAAAGTGCATTCTTAAATGGCTTACTCGAAGAAGAAGTATATGTTGAGCAACCCCCAGGTTTCGAGGTAAAAGGTAATGTTGATAAGGTCTATAAACTAAAGAAGCCATTATATGGGTTAAAACAAGCACCGAGAGCTTGGTGTGACACCCTATCAATGTTCTTAATTAGTTGTGGGTTTACCAAAGGCCTTGTTGACAAAATCTTATTTAAAATTCAATAAAATGATCATATATTATTAGTACAAATTTACGTTGATGATATTATTTTTGGAAGTACTAATAAATTGTTATGTGAGAAATTTTCTAAGCTCATGCAGAACAAGTTTGAAATGAGCATGATGGGAGAGCTAAACTACTTCCTTGGACTGCAAGTAAAACAACTGAAGGAAGGAATACTCATAAATCAAGCCAAATACACCAAAGATCTCATTAAGAGATTCGGTCAAAAAGGAAAGAGTTCAGTGAAAATTCCAATGAGCACAACAGTCAAGTTAGACAAAGACGATGAAGGCAAAGATGTTGACGAGACGCAATATCGAGGAATGATTGGATCTTTATTATATCTCACTGCGAGTAGACCTGATATATCTTACTCAGTGGGTGTATGTGCAAGATTCCAATCTAAGCCAAAAGAAAGTCATCTACTTGCCGTCAAGAAGATTATCCGATATCTTAAAGGAACCATTAATGTTGGATTATGGTATCCTAAAGAAGGAAATTTTGAACTAACCGGTTTTTCAGATGCAGATTTTGCAGGTTGCAAAATTGATAGAAAAAGTACCTCAGGAACGTGCCAGTTCTTAGGGGGAAGGTTAGTTTCATGGTTTAGCAAGAAGCAAAACTCCATTGCAACAAGCACAGCCGAAGCCGAATATATCGCTGCAGGGAGTTGTTGCGCACAAATTTTATGGATGAAGCAGCATTTAAAAGATTATGGAGTCAATTGCAATGAAGTTAGTATTTTCTGTGATAATACTAGCGCCATAGCAATTTCTCAAAACCCAGTACTTCATTCAAGAACAAAGCACATTGATGTCTGACACCATTTCATACGAGATCATGTTGAGAAGAAAGACATCAAAATCGATCACGTACCAACAGAAAATCAACTAGCAGATATTCTGACAAAGCCTTTGTGCGAATCACGATTTATCACTCTAAGGCATGAGTTGGGCATGATCGAAATGAGCTAAGTATCACGTTCTCTATCCTTAAGCTCAATTTGTTTAATTTAATTTTGGTTACTGTGTTTAATTCATTTGTCACGTACCTATATGTGCTAATTGCATAATTATGTGTGTTAATTGTGTTTTTGCATGCTATGTGATTTTGTATTAATTAAAATGCATTTTTTTTATTTAAAAAAAATAATAAAAAAAAATAAAAATTCGTGTCTTATAATCCTTAAAGTTTGATGTTATCTTGTGCATGTTATTAACCAAAGTTTGTACGTGTCTAATGTGTGATTTTACAAAATTTTTACCCTACTCACTAGCATAGCCATCTGTAAAGTCATAGAGTTTTTACCTGGCACATAGAAATTTACCTAGGAAAAGGATTTGTCTTGTTTGCATAACACATGGATTTTGTGTCAGTGAATGAAATATAATGTGCATCTACCCCATTGAATTTTGTTGAACTAATCATTATCTCTTTTTGACAAAATATTTTTGCATGTATCTTTTATGCATGTATCTAATTCATCTGAGATATCCTTGAGCTAAACATTTTCCATACTCAATAATTTGACCAAATTACCCTCAATTTTCAAACCCCACTAAGCTTATCATTAAGGGTATTTTCGTCCCTTTAGCCTTAAAAGTCTTAAAAGACTTTTCCTCTTCCAAGCAAACCCAATTTCAAAAACCTTCTTCTCTCTCTTTTACGAGACACCATAGCCGAAACCTCTCAAAACCTCTCATTCTCACTTCACTTTGATACCCACTCCAAAATAACTTCAAAAATTGCATCCTCAAGTAGAAAATCATCCAAGAACACACAACTCATAGAGAAAGTCAACACGGGACATCTCCTCGACCCAGCCGATTTTAAGGAAATCTCTACAAATCCAGTTCTTGCTCAAGAGATTTTGGATGGATTGGAGAAATGTGGTCTACAAAAGTTTTGCATGTTTCGTTATATGGGTATTTTTGATGATGAAGCATTTGATTTTTTCAAGCATGCTAAAATGAAGAACAATGTGATTAAATCTATTGTTAATGGCGTACGGGTATCTATTAGTCAAAATAATATTAGGGAGTTGTTTGATTTCTTTAAGAATGATATTACTCTAGATAATTATTATTTTGATCAGTTTGAGTTTTGGACAAAAATTCGAATTAATGACAGTTTGAATGTACCCAAATTTTCTGGGAGGAAGTCCGAATTGTTCAACTGGGAATTTAGTAAACTTGTTGAAGTTCTTGTCAAGTGTGTACAGTGTAAATTAGGTGGATTTGATAAGTCTACATTGCAAATAGCTAGTATGATGCATGTTGTGGTTCATGGAAAGAAGTTGGATTGGAGCAAGGTGATTTTCAACCGATTGGTCACAATGGTGAATAAAGAAGACAAGCCTAGTTACGGTCTCATGATTGGTGAACTCTTGAGGAGGAAAGGCATCCAAATGAAGGATAGAAAGTCAATTCTTTCTAGCAAGTACTTGTTTCGAGTTAATGTCAAAAGACAAAGAATTGAGGAACATGAAAATGAAGAAGAGCAAATGGATGATGACATTCCTTTGAGCCGAGTGTTTAGAAAGAAAAGAACACCAAGAGTTGAGATTAGAGATGAAGATGTGACTACTGGAGATGATACAGTTGCTGTTGAAGAACAGAATGAGGTCTTGGATGCTTCCAACACCATCCAAACAGAAGAAATTGAAGCAGTTCAAGAAGAAGAAGCATGGGATGACACAGGGGATGACCAGGGAGACAACACAGGGGATGACCTTATGGTTGATTTGGATACTCACTGTGTGGCAGATTTGAACACTGATTTTGTGGTGGCTGATGAACCAGTGTTACCAGCTGACTTAGGGGCTGATCCAGAAGCCAAGGAAGGAGAACAACAAGAAGAAGATGAGATAAATGACCGAGCAAAGGAAGATGAAGTCCAAAAAGATGGTGATGAGCATATTGTTGTTGACATTTTGGAAGAAAATTCGAATGAAGATGAGGAAATTAACAAAAGTGAAAAAGCAAAAGGTTCTAATGTTGAGGTGATCAAAGCCTTGAAGGAACTAAAGGAGGCCATTGGAGCACGTGATGAAAATTCTAACCCAACAATTGTTGAGTTTTTGAATTCTTTTGTTGACAGGTTAACTATAGCCCTTGAAGAGGAAAGAAATGCTCAAGTCAACCTTGAAAAGTCTCACCATGCCGAGAATATGATGCACAAAATTAGGCATGAGAAGCTACTTTTCAAAGTGTGCATAGAGATTGAGGATCTACGAAGAACAATTGAAAGGATTGACACCCATGGAGAAGATATCCGAATGATCAAGAAGGAGTTATCCACAATTAAGGATTTTCTCCAAGGAATGGCTAGCACGACTTTGCGTACCGACTCGGTGGTCAAGGAAATTGTGACTTTATCCAAGAAGGGCACTGACATGGTCAAGACGATTTTTGATGACACCAAAAAGGGGGAAAAGGAACAACCCTCTCATGTTGGAGGACTTGGACATGGTGGACAAGGCTCGAGCAGTTCGAGCAGTGCATACCTTCAGGGGGAAGGAAGCTCACCAAATGAAGATGTCATTGCATCCTTTGCCGTACTCGTACCGGACGTATCCGAATTAAAGGAAGGAAGGAGCATATTCGAATGTGCCAAATGGTACACGCAAAATGTTTTTCCAACAAGCAAGGGAGATGTACGTGGAGCTTTTTCATGCTATCTTAAAGGACAAGTGAAGCAATTATATTATCATGCCAATTGCAAAGGTAATTTCATTAAGCTAAGAGCTAGAGTAAATAGCATGATAGGACCGTGAAGATGCTTAACATTTCAGTACATTTTGCTAAGGTTGTAATATGGCTTGTTTGGATTTTATGCAATTAATCTATCTACTATATAGTCATATTTTATTTAGCTTTATGCTTTTTAGTTTTTAGACACATGATTATTTTTGTAAATGCAATTTGAGGGAAGAAAATAAGTTGACAAAAAAAATTAAAATTAATCCTCAATAAATTGCAACATGTTTACGTGTCTAAAAGTAAAAAGTCCTTAGGTCCAAATTTTGTCAAAATCGTCAAATTGGATAGTCAAAATAAAATAAAAGAAAGAAAAATAAAAGATTATTGTTTTTGACTGGACTAAGCCAAAATGTTCGGGTATAGGTTTTGGCATCATCAAAAAGGGATAATTTGTTAGGAATAAAATGTAATAGTTTTGATGAGCCAAATTTGTATTTTTAGAACCCCCTATTTTATTTTGAGTCTAGTTGTCTATTAGCCTAAGTCCCAAGTCAAGCCATAAAGTCTACGAAATTCTTAGCAAAATATACTTATCCAGAATGTTACTATTTGAGAATTATTTACCCTGAAAGACACCAAAGGATCAAGTGGTGAAGTGGATAAGGAACAAGGTTGCTAAAGTCAGATGTCATGGGTTTGAGACTTAATCTCTATATTTTTGAGTAAGAGATAAAGAAGGGGACGACAAAGAGGCAGACTCGGATTAATTTGTGAATTAATCTAAAATGCTACTAAAGCCATTCTGGGAATAAAGATTAAATCCAGAAATATTAACTAATGAGTTAATATGGTGTAGTGGTACAAGCGTGGGAGATATATGTTGTTGGCTCGTGTTTAAATCTCATAAGAAGCATATGTTTTAAAGATGACACTTGTTGAGTGCATGCTACAATGTGGACACATGTAAGGCTAAGTTGACTACAAGTTTGGAAGCTTATAGACATGATAAGGAAGATGCACGTGAATTCCTCTACACATCTTCTTTCTCATTTAAATCTCTTGCTATGCATCTCAAATCATTTCAGAAGAAGAAATGGACGAAGATATAATTTTTACTCAAGCAAGAATCAGTAGAAAACCTTTTGGAAGATTTCATTATTTTGAATCTGTCAAGATAAGAAAATTATTTTTCGGAGAAGATTCAGCTGATGAGCCAACATATACGACTTTGAAGTTTTGTCAGATGAGGATTTTCAAACTCACTGTAAGAAGCCCATCTCTTGCATTAATTCACCGCAATGCAATTTGGCAATAATGTGTAGCTGATCAAGATGAACGATCGAGATCAACTGATGCTACAACGGTAATATAGCTTCTTCAGCTATATATACAAGAAGACTTGAAGACATGATGCAGAGAAGGCAAGGCAATACAAAGAAGAAAATAAAAAAGCAAAATTTGAAATATCTAGTCTGAGCTTACACGAGATATTCTTCAAGTCCTTAGAAGAGAAATTTGTTTTCTCTAAATCTTACCTCTACTGTGTGTAGAAAGAGGGTTGAGTGTAGCTTTGTGCAAGACACTACCCTGTTGAGTGTAGCTTTGTGCAAGACACTCGTGAGTGTAGCTTTGTGCGAGACACTCGTGGTTGCTGAGTGTAGCTGATGCGGCCCAACATATGAAGATCCATTAAGAGTACTAATTGGGCTAATCACAAGGCCCAAGTCCAAACAATTAAGGCAACTCTTCATTGGTGATGTTCAAAGATGGTGGAAATCCAAGTCAAGCCCATTTGCAAAATATGAAGAATAACTCAAGGCTTTTTTATAATTGTTTAAGTGCTGATTTTGGTGATTAAATTAGGCCCAAATCAACCCTATTATTTTTGGTCATCATTAATTTAAATTGTTTGGCATAAAAGAGAAAACACTAGTTGTATTTAGAAAGGATTCCTTAAATCCTTTTCTAAATAAAACTCTATTTACTTGTTTTCTAGATTAGTTTTACGACTCTTTTTCCCATTGTATTTAGATTACAATGCTGCCCTATACCTATAAATAGGGCACATCCATATCAGTTTTGAGGAGGCTTTAATTCAATAAAATTCTTAAGTTTTTCTTTACACTTGTGTAAGAAACCTTATGGCTAATTGTGGACTCAATTAGTGGCTAGTCGTGGACTCGACTAGCAAATTGATTCGTGGACTCGAATCAATCTTACTTTCTTCAACCTTAGATTTAGGTTCGTGGACTCGTTCTTGAATCGAAGGAAACTAGATCCGACTCTAGTTGATTGAAGATTGCAACATCGAGGTACTTAAAGCTACATGGGATTCTTCCAAGTCTTTGAAGATTCGAGACAAAGGGTTTCTCGTGAGGTTTAAGGTATTTTGATCCATCTCTATCTTTACATTGAGAGTAATCTTGGGACAATATTCCATCTTTATTTGAACCCTGGACTAGGTTCATATCAGTAGCTGTGTGCGAGACGCTCGGTGGTGCTAAGTGTAGCTGGGTGCAAGACACTTAGTTGGTGTAGGAGTATAGCTTTGTGCGAGATACTCGGGAGTATAGCTTTGTGCGAAATACTCGGGATTGAGTGTAGCTGTGTGCAAAACACTCGGGAAGTGCCTGTGTGCACTTGATTCACTATTTGTATCTGGGTGAACGAGATAGTGAATTTCCTCCTTGGAGTGAAAGGAGAAGAGTGGACTAGGAGGATTACACCACCTCTGAACCACTATAAATTGCCTCTCTCATTTACTTACTGCTTTCATTTATTATTGCATGCATACTAACCCATTTACTATTCGTCATATTCATTTATCTTATTGTTTGGGTTATGTGACTTTACAAGTGCATGCATACACTATTCCATTTGGATTCATTCATTAATTCACACGTGATATCACACACATATTGAGTGAACCATCTCTTTAAATATTTATTTGTTGTCTTGCATGTTGAATATTTGACTGACCCATCTTATATTGTGCAAAAATATTCATCTGGGTCTAGTAGCTTTCACGTATGCATGTGAGAATAAATTTTCATACTTATTATTTGAGCCATACCAAACATATCCATCATATTGCATGTGATATATCTCTTTGATTTTACGTAACCCTTGGTTGTTTTAATTATTCCGCTGCGCATCTAAGTTTCATATCTTGTTACTTAGAGTTGAAATTACCAAAGTGTTACTTATTGTGAAAAAGTTTAAAAAGTCTATTCACCCCCCCCCCCCCCCTCTAGACTTTTTACCACCCTATCAGGACCAACAAAATGTATTACAAAAATATATAATATAAAATTTAACATAAACTTTGGTCAAATAATTAGTTCGACTAAATACATAAAATTCAAAGTTAAGCATCAAAGATTATAACTCAAGAACTTTAAAAATCATGTGATTTTTATGCATTTAAAAAAAAAAAACAAATTTAGGTCAAGTTTTCTTTTTCCGTTTAATTAATCTTCTTTTGATTATTTAGATCAGAAAAAAAAAAACTTAATATTTTAATTATACTTTTGCATGGTGTGATTTAGGTCGTTATGGTTTTAATATTTTTTGTATGTATTTTTATAATGGTACAATTGTACATTACTGATTAGGACAACCAAAGGCTCAAAGATCAACATACAAATAAGAGAAGTCACAATTACAAGTTCAAAAGCTAAGAAATTGCGACGGGTTCTAAATGGATTAATTCATGCAATTTGCCAAAAATAAGTGAGGAATTAATCTAAATGGTCCAAACTTTCGTGGCTGCATTGGGAGAATTCAAATGAAGCTAAACTCAATCCATTAAGGCAAATAAATTCTCATTTAGTATAGTTTAATATTATTCATGTGCTATATTTATTTTATTTTAGGTTACATGTCTAGGATGAATGAATATCATTCATTGCCTTATATGGAGTCTTATGATCTCCTTGAGAGTTATGTATTAGCCTATTTAAAGGCTAAGCACAATCAGAATTTTAAAGATAGAGATGAATGAAGTTGAATGAAAGAAATGCTTAGGCATTTTGTTGTCTCTCTTGTGTGTTGAGAGATGTTATTCTAGGCTTATCAAGATAATACCAATCTTGTGGTGCCATCCATTCCTTATCACCTAGGACCACGGTGTGGTGGAAATATCTTTATACAAAAACACAAAAATAATCCCCCAAACCAACCCCTACATCAACCAATTCCATCTCCAACACCCTCAAACCGTAATTGTTGTTCGTGCTGTTTTGGTGAGGAAAAGATCGGGCAACCGTAGGAATCTTTGGTGAATCGACTCTCAAGTTCGTCCCCAAAGATCCACATCAATTACTTTATAAATATTATACTATTATTTTTTTATTGGACAAAATTGTTCTTACATCTTTGTCAGACCTGCGCGACCTAAGTACAAAGTTGCTGATCATAAATACAACTACACTTGGACTCTAAAATAGTAGGACCATTTTCCAAAGAATTGACAATGTTGACATCCCGCTGGCTCCAATTGAACAAGTTTACACATCAGAATTTTATCAATGCATGAAAACTTCTAAAGAAATTTGTAAGTTAATATTTACTATATCATTATAACAATATCTATTGTAACTATATATTTTGAATTATTTATTATCATCCTCTATTGGCAAGAATTGTAACAATTGTCATTGACTAACTCTCAAAACAATGTCACAACAACGAATGTAAATTTAAAAAAAAAAATCAATGATTTCATTATTGTTGATGAAAAGTATGTACACCTCTTTATAACTCTTATTAAATTAAATAAATTAGTAGTTACAACAAAAAATAATATATATGCATTTAATTAATTTAGAATTAGATGTCTATAATGCCTTTATTTAAAAAAATTATTCATTATAATTTTTTTTTTAAAAAAAAGATATAATTTTATTAGTTATATTATTTTTATTTTCTACAATTCAAAGATTTATTATCTTCAAATTTATTAATTTATTATATTCGCTACATTGTCCATTGTCTTCTTTTTACATTATCTTGTAATTAAATATCAAAGTTATAATAAAAAATATGTTATATAATATTTATTTATCAAGTATTTTATACAAATATAACAAATATTAATATTTTGTTCAATACTTTCACATGATAACCTACAACACACATCTCACAACAAATGAAACATGTAGGGGAAAACTACCACTACCAAATATCAACATGTGTATGTAAGATAAAGAGTTCATAGCACAACTAAGATACAAAAGTAGTATTTGTTTAGATTGTCGCTTTTAGATTAAGTATTTAGACTAGCGTTATTACAAAGTTGCAAAGAATTTATTTTTTTGTGACAATTATAATCAATATCTCATATATTATCTTGCATTTATATGCTTTAAATTACCGATTTAAATAAACAAATTCAACATTTATTTACCTATACTTGAACATCTTTTATATAAAATTGCATTTATATACTTTAATTTGAAATACTTATTTAAAAATAATCATTGCGCATTATCACATCCGCGCAAAGCGCGTAGAAAAACTAGTAATAAAATAAAGCGCGGTTAATGCATCGTACCGTTTCCATCTTCTTCGTCCAGAATTAAGGAAGAATAAGTTTACAACATTGCCGTTGCCTACCAAAGCCATAACGCCGCACGCAGCCTTTTTTGAACAATGGAGATCCGGTCGTTATTCCATAACGTCCCAAGACGCTGCTGCTACGCATCGGAAGTGGAAGAGATGCCGGTGACCATCCATTAATGCCACCAACCACCTTCCTCAAGCCACCGGAAATCCACCAAAACGAAGAGACAAAGCACAACAAGGCACGCTGCCTAGAGGCCAACAAGGCACCCCATCAGAAAGCACAGGCGAATGACAAAACATCATCTTCCAAAATAATACGCAGCGCCCCAAAGACACTGCTAGCATCGAGATGCCTAGCTTCCTTAAGACGACCTGAAGCAGCGACATTAACACTGTACCAAATGGCAGCGGCTTAACCACAAACGCCCCATAGCTTTGCCCGTTGTTGCCATCTATGACGTTACTGGCCAGAATGCAACGCCCATAGCGCACAAATCGCCATCGATGAAGAAGCAAGGAGGAAGTAGCAGCACACGCCTAAAGTATGTAGCGACATCACCGGCAAATCCAGCTCGCCTCGGCCGACTATCCTCGTCGCAACACTAGGTCCGCCAACACCACCCAAAGCTTGAGGATCAGCAACCAGCGCTGGCGACAACTTGCGGCACCAAACACCATCCTCCGTCATCGTCCACGTACGCTGGGTGTCGCTGCTCAACGCCGATTACTCAAAGTCATACCGTTGTTGTTACCGTAAAATGGAAACCGTAACCGGTGATCAAATTCGGCAATTCTCTGGCAAATCCAAACAGTTTGCAATAATTCCAAGCTATTTTTAAATAATAATAATAATAATAATAATAATAATAATAATAATAATAATAATAATAATAATAATAATAATAATAATAATAATAAAACATATATAAAATGTATATACTTAGAATGAATTGATGCATTTAATCATCCACAAAGGAACATATTTGTATTTGAACAAAATTATATATGCATATGCACTTACACGCTTTTTAAGCCATACATACTTTTCAAAATATACAAATTATATTTATGAGTATATATGCAATAAATTGCAAACTTATATATATATATATATATATATATATATATATATATATATATATATATATATATATATGAATTTGTATATACTCGAAAAATGCAACAATTCCAACTAGGCAGAGATTAAAATAGGCTCTGATACCAAATGTTAGAATATACACACAATTTGAACACATGTGATAACCTAACCTCATAGCAGAAGCATAATGATCAAGCAAAACTCCAGCCATAGTTGATACTTTGTTACATTGCATTGTTGCTTCAAGAACTCCAATGGATTAAAGTTTTGTTGTCTACCATTAATCTCCTGTATGAACTAGATGGTGTAGTTGTAAGGCTGTCACAGGAGCAATGAGAGGACCATGCCATCATAATAGGCTAAGTAACAGAAACCGTTACTTCCGTTTCAAACCACAACATAATGGCCATAAATGGCCTATTAAACTTGCACCACTTAATAGTGTCATTATAATGAAAATGTTACATTAAGGGTGTTGGTTTTAGGGTTTTTGGGTCCAGGGAGGTCCAACACAACCTTGGTCGGTGGATTCACCTTTCAATAAAGCTAGAAAAATAGAAAGGGATGAATGAAAGTAGCAAAAGTGTGTTTTCTCTTCTCTGGACATGGACTCGCCCCTTCTTTACATTCTCGGAGGGGCCTTTATATAGGAGGCTCTCCTTTAATTCGGTTTTAAGTACATTAAGGGGGTCTTAAGTGCTAATTACGTCGCAGGGCCGTTGGGGCTGCCGTTACTGGACCTCCAAACGGCTCCTTGACCGAGCTATTCAATGTTGTCATAAATGCCGCACAACGACTCTTTGCTGATCCGGCCGAGTCCTGGTCCTAACCTTGGGCTCGAACCGACTCCTGGACTCGGCCCGAGCTTCTTCCGGGCCTTGTTACTTATTCGGGCTACCACCTAGGGCCGTATTTTATTCTTCCTGCGCTTCTTCATCCTTCTTGGACTTCTCCCTTCCTCTTGGGCTTCTCCTTTCGTACTTATTCTTCTTGGGCCGGGGTCCACACCCCATCAACTAGTCCCTCACTTTCCAATATCCGGTCCTATAACGCGGATATCGGAAAGTAGAAACATTTATTTCCTCCATCCGCAAATCTTCCCAATCTATCACCCTTAGTGGGCCGAGTAACGCCCAAATTTCTTGGGATTTTCCTGATTCGTCGGGGCCGTTTAGATTCCTTCTTCCTCTCTCAAGACCCTATAAATAGCGCCCTGCTCCTTGTGTCTTTTCCTCACTCCTTTTGATCAACCATGGGTCATTCGCCTATGAAAGGGAAGAAGATTGACTTCGGGTCGCCGCATCGCCCCCTTCCTTATAAGAGGTCGAGACCGGAGAAAGAGGGCAAGAAGAAGGCCCATCGTCCTTCCTCCAGGAGGCATCATGTCGATGCCATATCCTCTGTTTCCCGGCCGTCGATTGAGGCTCCATCCTCTATGGAAAACACCCCGTCCTTGGCCGACTCCCTACCTCCGACTGTGGCTCGAGTCACTGCACAGGACGGATCATTCGTGAAGGTGGCAGTCCCAGAGCAACTGGCCTTCAAAATGACTTTCACCATTCCTCTCGACGACTTGGACGGGCCGGCGACCGATCTGATGACTAATGCCGACTTCGCCCGCTACCTTGAGCTGTATCCGGATGACGAGCCACCCATCGTTCCGCCTCTTATGCTGGCCTTCTGGGATTCGTTCTGTCCTTCTCCTACCGGACCATCGGAGGAGATGTTCTTTCAGGGCGAGCCTTCTTCCCCCGACGAGTGATTGTGCCATTTGGGGTCCGCCAGTAGCATCGAGTGAAGTCTTCAAGGGAGAGCTGCAATAGGAACATATATATATTTGTCTGTTGATGTAATAAGTTCCTTTCTTAATGTACCGCCTCTTTGAATAATAATAATCCACGTAATTTCTGCTTTTTGGAGTCTTCTTTTTCACTCGACTGGGTTCACTAGTCGGCCAACCTCCGAGTCGACTTGATGTCTTATCCCGATGTCTGACAATCGTGAGCCCCTAGTATCCCTGAAAGATCTCACTTTTCCAGATAAAGTGCGAATCTTGTTCTTCCCAAGTGGATTCGATGGAGCCATTCTCTGACAGAGATTCCTGAATATTGTCCAATCTTGCCCGAGGATGGCAGTTACAATTCCCTTCCGTGATTTTCGCCTGGATATTCGCCCCCTTTTAGGCTATATAAAGGGGTTCCTTTTCTTTCATGCTCTTCACCATTCTTCACTCCAGCAACTCTGATCATGAGTTACCGAATCGGCGATCGTCGTTTCTCCAACCGCAAAAAGGAGCATGCTCGACTGGAAAAGCTAAGGCGACAGAGGCTGGCCAATGGTGGCCGCTTGGTGGGCGACTCTACCTCAGATCCCATTGTGGTGCCACCGGACATGTTGGACTTGGTCCCTGTGGACTCGACTGAGCGGCGAGTGGAGCCGATAGTGGAGGAGCCGGCAATGAACGAGGAAGAAGTGTGGGAGGTTCCTCCTCTTTTTGGGGTGGCCATGTCTCCCGGCGCCCTTGAGAGGCCCCTCCAAATGATCGATGATGAGAAGCCGGCAGTTTACTTGGATGACGTGCCAGAACCGCATCCGTCTCCGCCTCCTTTCGGCCCTCAGTTGTTCCTAGAGGGCCCACCTCCTGCTCGCCCAGCGGAAGAGAAGAATAGCCACTAACTCATCTTTTCGTATTCTTCTTATCTTGTAACAGGGCCGACTTGTAGGCCTATATCCATCCCTGATCAATAAACTGTCTTGCTTTATTTTTTGACTTATACCGCCCCCAAGCTATGCTTTCAGTCGACTTTATTTTCATTTTTGCTGCGACATGAGGTCGGCGGCGACTCCTATGTCAACCGATGGACTCGGCCGGGTTCTTCACTCACCTAGAGTTGTTGATGTCGACTGATGGGCTCAGCCGGGTTCTTCACTCTTTAGATGACTTGGCCTATACCCAGGCAGCCCAGAGGCCGTGGCCATGGGTCTTATGTCAGTAGGCCGGGTCACTTTGATTTGTCCTAGGCCTAGGGTTTACAAACGCGCCGTCTTAGGCCAACCCTAGGTCCAACCTTCGTTCCGCTTTCCAAGGGCATTTATTGCAGCCGTCCCATCACATCCCATCGACCTTCTCTATTCCCCAGTAGATGCTCGACACGTGGCAACCTCTTGGGATTCTCCCAAGTTAAAATACTCCCGCCTCCCTCTTCTACGCACTTCAACCAGAAACACTGCCAAAAACCCCTAGATTGAGCTCAACTTTCTCCTCCTTCTCCTTTCGCCAGAGACTCTCCAGGTTGGTGCCTATGTCTTCTTCTTCCTCTTCTTCTTCTTCTCGCCGCTCGGCGGGATCTTCTACTTCTACTTCCTCCTCCTCGACTTCGTCTTCTTCCTCTTCGCCTCACCGTATGGAGATCCCGTCCGGTCCTCCATCGACGTCTTCGTCTCAGCCGGCCCCTTCTTCTTCGAGGGCAGTTAGTCCTTTGAGCCCAACCCCTCTTACGACGGTGGCGGCTCTTCCCGATGGTTCCCAACGGCCGAGGGGTAAGTTTGACCCCATATCCCGGCCGGCGGGGTCTCCGTCGCTAATCACCAAGGTGGACCTCGATATGGCCCGCTTCCTTCTCGGTCCTTCGGCCACCGTCTTTCCACCGAAAGGCCGATCGATTTACAACCCGCCGGAGGGTTGCGTCGGCTTTCACTTACACTCGGTGGCCTTTGGCTTCCGAGTGCCACCTTCTCCATTTCTCTCTCTCTTCTTTCGCCATTACAATTTGGTCCCGGGTCAACTCGTACCCAACTCGCACCATCTCCTCGTTTGTTTCGTCGTCCTCTGTCACTGGTGGCTTTGTGAGCCCGATCTGGATCTTTTCCGATGCCTGTTCACGGTGAACAAGGTCGGCTCACACTCCCTAGGTTTTGTTCAAATTTCAGCCCGACCTGGGCGTCAGTTTTTTTAGGGTCATCCAGATTCCATAAAGGACTGGAAGCCCTATTTTTTCTTCGTTCGCCCTTCCTTCTCTACCTTCACCTTTCCAACCATGTGGCCGGCCGCTCTTTTCAAGCCCAACTCCCGGCGTGCTGTCTTCACCTCGGACGCGATCCAGGGCGCCGAGTTCTTGAAGAGCATGGGGCCCTATTCCACTAAGTACTGGTCCCGGGTGCGGGCCATGGCGAAATGGAGCATCCTGCCCATTGGGACGGCCACCACAGGTAGCCTTTCATAACTCTCTCTCCTTCTTTTCTTTCTTTATTTGCCAGACTGCTAACTCCTTAATCTGCGCAGGTCCCTACGACTCCGACTCCTCAAGCTCGGACGAAGTCAAAGTGCCGACTCCCGCCATGGCCGACCGTGCGGAGAAGATGAGGCGTCGACTGTCGCAACGGTCGACAGGTACTCCTGCAGCTTCCTCCTCACTCCCTTCTCCGGCTTCTCGGGCGACTCTACCTCCACCAAGGAACGTGGTGGAGTTGTCGCCGTCTCCTGTCGCCTCACCTTCCAGGCTTCCGCCTCTGGTCCCAACGGAGAGCCCAAGCTCCAAGCACCCGCTGGAGCAGTCGGACACACCTCTTCCCAAGAAGATCCGGCTGAGCTTGGAGCTCAAAGAAGATGCCCAGATTTGGCAGGGCAACTACTCGATCCAAAAATGGGCCGACCATGTTCTCCTCCCCAAGGATCTGGAGGCGGCGAACAAGATGCAGGATGAGTACATCCTTGAGGCCTCTCTAAGTCAATCCTAGCGGGTGAGCTCTCATTCTCTTTAACTTCTCTCTTTTTACTTTATTTTATTGCTGACACGCTTCTTCCCCAGAACCTCACCTTCCAGCTAGAGATGAGGAAGCGGATACGGGCGCTAAAGTCTACGTTGCAGACCCTCGGTAATTACCTGCGTCAATCGGAGGAGGCTCGCCAAGAAGAACAGGCTACCTTCATCAAGGCGAGGGAGGTCCACATAGCCGAACTCTTGAGAGTCACCCGCCAATGGGAGGAGGAACGAGACAAAGCTGCCGCCACTGCTGCCACCGCCGTTGCTGAGTACAAGAAGTCGGCCGCCTTTGAGGCGGACGTGAAGTCGGCGGTTCAGGGTCGTCGAGAGGCACTGGCAAAAGAGTGGCTGGCGACTCCAGAGGGAGACAACTACTTGCTGGATCTAGGCGAGCGCGACTACCGCATGGGCTTCCGAGTAGCGCAGCTGGAGATACACGGTGTAACACCCCGTGTTACGGCTTCTAAACCAATTAATTATTTAATCATTTACCCCAAAAGAAAGAATTAAATTTCATTAATTAATTAGGAAGAGTCCACCTTAAGCCCATGGACCCTTATCCCTAAAACCAATCCCTTAGTCCTATAGAAAATAGAATTAGCAAACCCATACCATTTAGACCCTGATTGGGACTCTTACATATATAAATAGGGACATAGGAGGCACTTAGAACTCACACCACAATAACTTTCACCACACAAGAATTCCCATAGGAGAAATCAAGAAAGAAGATATCTTAAAGAAAGACCCTTCATAGCCAAGGAATTTGATTAAGGCTAGGAGGTAACCCATGCCTCAACAAAACCTATTTTCTTTGCTATAATCTTCTTCTTTGGCTTCCTCTATATGCTTGTGTCTTGATATGATCATTGTGATGTAATCTTGATTATCGATGAGATGATTTTATGTGCGATATTGATAATCTTGATGACGATAAGAGGATCTTGATGATTGTGTGGTATTCTTGATAAGTCTTGATGTTTCTTGATATTAAAGATGAATTATGATATTGTTGATTTAAATATGATTAGAGCCTTAGGTTGAATCATGAATTTTGTATTGAGATTTGATATGATATGAACCTAGTCCAAGATTCAAATAAGATGAGCATTGTCCCAAGAATTGCTCTCAATGTAAAGATAGAGATGGATCGAAATACCTTAAACCTCACGAGAAACCCTTTGTCTCGAATCCTCAAAGACTTGGAAGAATCTCATTGTAGCTTCAAGTACCTCGATGATGCAATCTTCAATCAACTAGAGTCGGATCTAGTTTCCTTCGATTCAAGAACGAGTCCACGACCCTAAATCTAAGGCTGAAGAAAGGAAGATTGATTCGAGTCCACGAATCAATTTGCTAGTCGAGTCCACGACTAGCCACTAATTGAGTCCACAATTAGCCATAAGGTTTCTTACACAAGTGTAAAGAAAAACTTAAGAATTTTATTGAATTAAAGCCTGTTTAAAACTGATATGGATGTGCCCTATTTATAGGTATAGGGCAGCATTGTAATCTAAATACAATGGGAAAAAGAGTCCTAAACCTAATCTAGAAAACAAGTAAATAGAGTTTTATTTAGAAAATGATTTAAGGAATCCTTTCTAAATACAACTAGTGTTTTCTCTTTTATGCCAAACAATTTAAATTAATGATGACCAAAAATAATAGGGCTGATTTGGGCCTAATTTAATCACCAAAATCAGCACTTAAACAATTATAAAAAAGCCTTGAGTTCTTCATATTTTGCAAATGGGCTTGACTTGGATTTCCACCATCTTTGAACATCACCAATGAAGAGTTGCCTTAATTGTTTAGACTTGGGCCTTGTGATTGGCCCAATTAGTACTCTTAATGGATCTTCATATGTTGGGCCGCATCATCCTCCCCTTCTTGAAAATGATTCGACCTCGAATCTTGTAAGCATTGTCTTCGATCCATGATATCACTTGAAATTGGCCACTATAATATTTTCCTCTATCAAATGGACTTATTATTGGTCTTTGTTGTTTGTTCCACCAATGATGTTTTAAGGTCGTAGTTATGGGCCTTGTGATGAGCCCACTATTTACCCATACTGGATTCCATGTGTACTGGTTCCTATTATTCTCCAATTCTTGAAAAGGATTCGTCCTCGAATCCAAATCTTCAGTGAAAGACAAGGTAGCAAGCTCACTTTCTGTTTTATCACGCTCATGGAACTTTTTCTTGGGATGCTTGACACGAGTCGCTCCAATCATCATCCTACAATCAACAAGTAAGGCAATTAAGTCTAATGACACATCAGGGAATTTAAACATTCTGGATGGTAATAATTCAACAAAATGAGACATATTAAATTTATGCATCTTATTTGAATTGTCAACAAGCACAAAATCTTTCCTCCTAGAGCTTAAGGTAAAATCAAACAGAAAATTCATGGAAATATCAAGTAATGATTTAGATGTATTATGGTGGTAAGTAACACAATTCTGAATATAAGATTCTACATCTTTTTTCTTCTTTGGCCAATGAAAATATTCATGCGAAAGATCATTACTCTTTAGAAAATCAAAATGTCCCGCATGTGAATCAACAATTAAATCATTGCCCAAAACAAAGCAAAAAGTGTCAATCCCATTGACTTTGAACCAAAACCCCTTTTGCAAGTGGTATTTGCCATAAGAAGTTTTCAAATGTGCCTTATAACTTCCAAGTGATTCCTTATCTCTATCAAATAAAGTTTTAGTAAAATCAAAATTAAGGAATCTTGGATGTATTGATGCAAACAAATTTCTAGCACATCTGGCAAGTAGGTCATTAATAGAA
The DNA here is from genome assembly GCF_001879475.1 of Ipomoea nil. NCBI lineage: Eukaryota > Viridiplantae > Streptophyta > Magnoliopsida > Solanales > Convolvulaceae > Ipomoea > Ipomoea nil. The sequence continues at coordinate 413,969 of NW_017617705.1, read as the reverse complement.
ACATGGCAAACAAATCTAGAGAATTTTAATGCATGCTTTTGAAATAAAAGTGAGTAAATAGTTACTCCCCTTCTTTTCTCTTGCTTATTATCTTTTTTTGTTAGCAAGCGAGGCTGCACTTTGATAGCTCTGGCTGGTTCTTTCCACTGTACCACTGATAGCGGTTCCTTTGTTTGGCTACAATCTAAGTTAGAGGACTGGAGTGGTGACTCCAATTCTAAACGTGGAGGTTCCAGTTTGCTCTCTTTGATTTCTTCTTTCTTCAAGGCTGGTTTGAGAACTTGCTTCGATCTCAATTGAATTTCTTCTACTTGTTTTGGAAGTAGAGGCTTAAGCACATGTATAAATCTATTATAGGTGACATTGCATGTGTTGTTGAGTGCATTATAATAAAAATGTCTATCATGTTGCCATGACCTTCCAAGTGAAACATGTGCAGTACGCATTGGCACAATATCGCATAGAACCTCATCATAATACTTGCCAATACAAAAAGAAATAAAAACTTGTTTAGTCACTCTCACATCCCCAGAATCAATAAGATTGTATGGTTGGGGGTGATTGATAAGAGGTAACTTAAGGTAGTCCACCATGGCTGCACTAGCTAAATTCATACAACGATCCGAATTGATAACGATAATGCATCCCTTTCCATGAATGTTTCCCCTAGTATAGAGTGGCAGTTGCACTCGCTTAGGGTGTTGCTCTAGATTAGTCATTCGAGTGCTTAAACCTTCCATGGCAAAGGCTAGAGCATCTATTTTATGCTCTAATCTCTTACATGTGTTTGGAACCTCTTCAGCCATCTGTAGATGAGAAACAAAATCTAAAAACAAGAAGATATGTGAGTATTCATGTTAGTGAAACCAAAAAGTTGGCTCGCTCCCTCTCTATTCTCAGCTCACAGGTAAGAGGTGGATTATATGGCTCGGGGGTGCACTACACACTCTTACAAACACACACACCACTCGTGTATCGCTCAAGGTGGCAGATACTCTTACAAGCCTTTTTCCAAAAAGGAAAATTCTAGTCCGGAACTCAAGTTGATATGGATTCAACCTCAAAGTTCAAGAAAACGTACCTTGGAAAACTTCACAAGCCTTTGAGAGTAAGGTGTATCGCGAGGTAGGTAATAAAATTGAGAGCAAGAAGCAAAGAAAAAGGACAATACGAGCAAAGAAACTAAATAAGATTTGAAAGAAAAAGGAAACCAAAGAAGGAAGTATGGCAGAAAGATATGCAAGACCAATATCAAAAGATAGAGACAAATAGACTATAAAAGGGGTTCACGTGTACCACAACCAATTAGGAATCTATAAAGAACTCCTTCCAACCTTATACTTTTCCCCTTCCTTGTCCCTCCAAAATTCTCCTACCAGCCAAATTCTTTCCCCAACCTTATTCTTCTTCTTTATTGCTTTCTCTCTTTTTTTTTTTTTTTCAACTTTCTTGATTTTTTATTTATTTTAATAAGAAACCTCCAAATAACCACTGTAAATATCAACAAAAATTTCGGACCAAGAGGATCCACACAACCCCTTCAAAACAGAATCAAGAATTTCAAGAATCGCCCAGAAAAACAGAAACAATGTTCTTACTTCGAAGATCAATATCTCACTAACCAGAAGGAATTAGATAGTGTATAATATATCAAAAGAACGCCCCAGAAGAGATATACAACATATCCAAATTTCAGATAAAACTAACCAGTGGATCTCGAGATATAGGTAATTCTTTGAAACTGGTCACAGCTCGCGGAAATCTGGACAGGGTGTGATTGAGACGTGATTGCGCGTAAATGCGCTTTGGATATAAGTAAGGGTAAGATGGGGTTGTTTTCTTGACATAATATGTGGTAATATGGTGCTTAGGAGGTGTGAGGTCTCATTGATATTGGATGGTAAAAAGGGAAAACACTTTCGGGATTGTTTTTCAAGAAACTGGAGAACATGTATCAAGATTCAAGAACACAATCAAGAATGCAAAAGAAAATTTTTTTTTGGGGTTTTTTTAATGAATAAGACACGAATAAATGTAGTATGTAAGATAAGAACGAGATAAACCTAGGGAACCAAAGAAACCAAATTTCCAATGATAACGAGACAAACCAAGGCTCTGAATACCAAATTGATATGAATCTAGTCCAAGATTCAAATAAGATGAGTATTGTCCCAAGAATTGCTCTCAATGTAAAGATAGAGATGGATCGGAATACCTTAAACCTCACGAGAAACCCTTTGTCTCGAATCCTCAAAGACTTGGAAGAATCTCATTGTAGCTTCAAGTACCTCGATGATGCAATCTTCAATCAACTAGAGTCGGATCTAGTTTCCTTCAATTCAAGAACGAGTCCACGACCCTAAATCTAAGGCTGAAGAAAGGAAGATTGATTCGAGTCCACGAATCAATTTTCTAGTCGAGTCCACGACTAGCCACTAATTGAGTCCACAATTAGCCATAAGGTTTCTTACACAAGTGTAAAGAAAAACTTAAGAATTTTATTGAATTAAAGCCTGTTTAAAACTGATATGGATGTGCCCTATTTATAGGTATAGGGCAGCATTGTAATCTAAATACAATGGGAAAAAGAGTCCTAAACCTAATCTAGAAAACAAGTAAATAGAGTTTTATTTAGAAAATGATTTAAGGAATCCTTTCTAAATACAACTAGTGTTTTCTCTTTTATGCCAAACAATTTAAATTAATGATGACCAAAAATAATAGGGCTGATTTGGGCCTAATTTAATCACCAAAATCAGCACTTAAACAATTATAAAAAAGCCTTGAGTTCTTCATATTTTGCAAATGGGCTTGACTTGGATTTCCACCATCTTTGAACATCACCAATGAAGAGTTGCCTTAATTGTTTGGACTTGGGCCTTGTGATTGGCCCAATTAGTACTCTTAATGGATCTTCATATGTTGGGCCGCATCATCCTCCCCTTCTTGAAAATGATTCGACCTCGAATCTTGTAAGCATTGTCTTCGATCCATGATATCACTTGAAATTGGCCACTATAATATTTTCCTCTATCGAATGGACTTATTATTGGTCTTTGTTGTTTCTTCCACCAATGATGTTTTAAGGCCGTAGTTATGGGCCTTGTGATGAGCCCACTATTTACCCATACTGGATTCCATGTGTACTGGTTCCTATTAGGATTTTCTTGGTATATTTGGGTGGGAATTCACATGTTCGGGTGTTGATTATGTTTAGAAGTCATGATAGGATGTGTCCTATGCGATCCTTGCTTTTAATCCATTAATTGATTACGTGGTGTCGTTATTTGCGTTTAAAGGTGTCTAAGCATGGTTTCGGGTTCCACGATGGATCCCAGGACGTTTATTCTGATAAAGAGTCAGTGGAAGGTAGGTGGGGGTAGGGGGACCCGCCACCTACCCGCTGCCCAAAGAGACGCCGCCGGCAGCGGGCAGGCGACTGCCCGGCGGGCACCCGCTGCCCGGAAGTTTATCACCGGCGGGTGGCCCTCCACCCACCGGCTACCGCTGGTTGTTGCCCACCTCAGGACTTTGGCTTCCCCGTTTGATGTTCCTCAATCCCCGTGGTGTCCCAACGGGCTCTGTTTGTCGTGCATGAGTCTAGTTGATGTTTCGGGTACCGTTCGTAGGATAAAAGAGTCTCGCTTATTGCATGCTAGTTGAATCGGTAACCCGTTGGCCTAGGAGGAAGATGTATGAACCCTTAGGACTATTCTTAGTATGTGGATAATCACGCATAAGTTTATTTATACGCTTTCCGCCTTCCCAATGTGCTATTATGTGTTACTATGTGTTCTGTGAGCATGATACCCCAATTTGGTTGCGATCAAATTGGTTATTCCTGAGCTGCGGTTCAGAAGTTAGCTGCGGTCAAACTGGTTACTCATGAGCTGAGGTTCATTCTCCTGGCTGCGGTCAGTGACTCACTTCTTGAGCTGCGGTCCACATGGGCCTCGTGTGCTATGGTCCACCGACTGGACACGCCAGGCTGTGTGTAGGGCCACTAGCCCGAGGAAGGCCATAGTCCACCGAATGAGTGATCAGGCGGTGTGTAGGGCTATGGTCGGCTGCGATCCACTGAGTGTATGTGCCAGCGGTGTGTAGGGTTGTAGTCCCCAAAGATTATCGCCCACCGAATGAGTCCCTCAGGCGGTGTGTTGGGCTTTGATCTGCTACGACCCACCGACTGAGCTCGTCAAACGGTGTGTAGGGTCGCAATCCCAAAAAGAGGATCACAATCTACCGACTGAGCGCGTCAGTGGTGTGTAGGGCTATGATCCGCCGTCGAAACTATCGACGGTCTATACAGTTAGCTGCGGTCAACTCCTTCATGCTGCGGTATGAGGTAGGGTGCTGCGGGCCGTGTTAGTACTATATGTACTAACCCTCATGTTCGGGGCATGCGATTGGTCCCGTAGCGCCACCAAAGTGTGGTTGTGTGACATGAATGTCGATTAAATATTGATGTGAACGATTTGAAAGTGAACTGTGACCTTAGATACGTGGTCTTTATGATATTGTCTCTATATAACTGATTATCATTGTTTTATGTGTTTATCCCTACCTGTCGAGTCTATCCCTGGTTTTAAAGCTAGAGTCTCTAAGTATATATCTTCCTGCTTCAAAATGGTTTTCATATATATATATATATATATATATATATATATATATATATATATATATATATTTACCTATATTGTATTTCAACGCGTTGGAGTGGGTTACTAGCATCATTCGCTGGACAGATATATTTGGCTTTCAGACACAGATGATTAGCTTCTGGAGCGCGCTAGAAGAATTTGGATTAGATAGATAGTTTTCCTTTCGGCCTGCGTGCCATGATGATGTGTTGAGGATATTTAGTTAGTTTAGCCTGTGCATCTGAGTTCTCCAGCTCAGATGTGGCATAGCACCCCGCACTCTTATGTTTAGTAATACTCCGTTTTGGGATTTAATGAGAATTTACCTTTATTATATAAGTTTTAAAATTTTCAAAATTTTGGTGTGTTACACACGGCCTTCTCCTGGCCCGGGATCCATCTTTCACTCCTGAGGGTTGGGGCTTCAAGTCGGTCCTAGACCTTTTGTCGGCCCCTGAGGCGACCGTGGCGACCACTGATCCTTCTCCGGCGGCCCTTCCTGTGGCGGATCCAGTTGTGCCGACTGAGCCGCTGCTTTTAGCGGAAGACCCTTCGCCTACTCCTCCAGCTGAAACATCGGCAGAGGAGCGAGTCGAGGAGGTCAACGCTGATGTACCTTCCCCCGTAATTTGAAGTTTTTCGTTTGTAAGGGTTAGTCCCCCCTTGGGACTTTTATAAATGAAAACTTTTGTTTTAAGAACTCCTCTTGCATCTTTTCATATTTATGCAATTTTTCGTTTATGTGCAAAAATTCTCTCTGCCAAGTCCTTGTATCGAGGCGACTCCTAGTGTGCTCTGCTCTTCGAAAAAGTCTTGAGGGTCGACACCCTAGCCTTGCCGCCTAACCCGCCGAGTCCCTCAATCGAGACGACCGCTTAAGCTTCTTCTGTCTTAGAAACTGCTCAGGGTCAGTGCCCCGTTGTATCTTTCTTTTCTCGCCGAGTCCCTCCGTCGAGGCGACTCCTTAGGCTTTTTCTATCTTAGAGACGTCTTGGGGTTGAAACCGTAGTTTCCTTATCTCTTCACGCCGAGTCCCTCAGTCGAGGCGACTCCTTAGGCTTTTCCTCGGAAACGTATAAGGGTCAGTGCCCTTGTTTCCTTATCTCATCTCGCCGAGTCCCTCAGTCGAGGCGACTCCTTAGGCTTTTTCTATCTAAGAAACGTCTTGGGGTCGGAACCTTGATTTCATTCTCTTTTCTCGCCGAGTCTCTCAAACGAGGCGACTCCTGTAGGCTTTTTCTCGGAAATATCTAAGGGTCAGTGCCCTTGTTTCCTTATCTCTTCTCGTTGAGTCCCTCAGTCGAGGTAACTCCTTAGGCATTTACTATCTCAGAAACGTCTTGGGGTCGGAACCCTAGTTTCTTTCTGTTTTCACACCGAGTCTCTCAAACGAGGCGACTCCTGTAGGCTTATTCTCGGAAATGTCTAAGGGTCAGTGCCCTTGTTTCCTTACCTCTTCTCGCCGAGTCCCTCAGTCTAGGCGACTCCTTAGGCTTTTTCTATCTCAGAAACGTCATGGGGTCGGAACCCTAGTTTCTTTCTCTTTTCTCGCCGAGTCTCTCAAACGAGGCGGCTCCTGTAGGCTTTTTCTCAGAAACGTCTAAGGGTCAGTGCCCTTGTTTCCTTATCTCTTCTCGCTGAGTCCCTTAGTCGAGGCGACTCCTTAGGCTTTTTCTATCTCAGAAACATTTTGGGGTCGGAACCCTAGTTTCTTTCTCTTTTCTCGCCGAGTCTCTCAAATGAGGCGACTCCTGTAGGCTTTTTCTCGAAAACGTCTAAGGGTCAGTGCCTTGATTCCTTATCTCTTATCGCAGAGTCCCTCAGTCGAGGCGACTCCTTAGGCTTTTTCTATCTCAAAAACGTCTTGGGGTCAGAACCCTAGTTTCTTTCCCCTTTCTCGCCAAGTCTCTCAAACGGGGCGATTCCTGTAGGTTTTTTCTCGGAAACGTCTAAGGGTCAGTGCCTTTGTTTGCTTATCTCATCTCGTTGAGTCCCTCAGTCGAGGCGACTCCTTAGGCTTTTTCTATCTCAGAAACATCCTGGGGTCGGAACCCTAGTTTCTTTCTCTTTTCTCACCGAGTCTCTCAAACGAGGCGACTCCTGTAGGCTTTTTCTCGGAAATATCTAAGGGTCAGTGCCCTTGTTTCCTTATCTCTTCTCGTTGAGTCCCTCAGTCGAGGTAACTCCTTAGGCATTTAATATCTCAAAAACGTCTTGGGGTCCGAACCCTAGTTTCTTTCTGTTTTCTCACCGAGTCTCTCAAACGAGGCGACTCCTGTAGGCTTTTTCTCGGAAATGTCTAAGGGTCAGTGCCCTTGTTTCCTTACCTCTTCTCGCCGAGTCCCTCAGTCGAGGCGACTCCTCAGGCTTTTTCTATCTCAGAAACGTCTTGGGGTCGGAACCCTAGTTTCTTTCTCTTTTCTCGCCGAGTCTCTCAAACGAGGCGGCTCCTGTAGGCTTTTTCTCAGAAACGTCTAAGGGTCAGTGCCCTTGTTTCCTTATCTCTTCTCGCTGAGTCCCTTAGTCGAGGCGACTCCTTAGGCTTTTTCTATCTCAGAAACATTTTGGGGTCGGAACCCTAGTTTCTTTCTCTTTTCTCGCCGAGTCTCTCAAATGAGGCGACTCCTGTAGGCTTTTTCTCGAAAACGTCTAAGGATCAGTGCCTTGATTCCTTATCTCTTATCGCCGAGTCCCTCAGTCGAGGGGACTCCTTAGGCTTTTTCTATCTCAGAAACGTCTTGGGGTCGGAACCCTAGTTTCTTTCTCTTTTCTCGCCGAGTCTCTCAAACGAGGCGACTCCTGTAGGCTTTTTCTCGAAAACGTCTAAGGGTCAGTGCCTTGTTTCCTTATCTCTTATCGCCGAGTCCCTCAGTCGAGGTGACTCCTTAGGCTTTTTCTATCTCAAAAACGTCTTGGGGTCAGAACCCTAGTTTCTTTCCCCTTTCTCGCCAAGTCTCTCAAACGGGGCGATTCCTGTAGGTTTTTTCTCGGAAACGTCTAAGGGTCAGTGCCTTTGTTTGCTTATCTCATCTCGTTGAGTCCCTCAGTCGAGGCGACTCCTTAGGCTTTTTCTATCTCAGAAACATCCTGGGGTCGGAACCCTAGTTTCTTTCTCTTTTCTCACCGAGTCTCTCAAACGAGGCGACTCCTGTAGGCTTTTTCTCGGAAATATCTAAGGGTCAGTGCCCTTGTTTCCTTATCTCTTCTCGTTGAGTCCCTCAGTCGAGGTAACTCCTTAGGCATTTAATATCTCAGAAACGTCTTGGGGTCGGAACCCTAGTTTCTTTCTGTTTTCTCACCGAGTCTCTCAAACGAGGCGACTCCTGTAGGCTTTTTCTCGGAAATGTCTAAGGGTCAGTGCCCTTGTTTCCTTACCTCTTCTCGCCGAGTCCCTCAGTCGAGGCGACTCCTTAGGCTTTTTCTATCTCAGAAACGTCTTGGGGTCGGAACCCTAGTTTCTTTCTCTTTTCTCGCCGAGTCTCTCAAACGAGGCGGCTCCTGTAGGCTTTTTCTCAGAAACGTCTAAGGGTCAGTGCCCTTGTTTCCTTATCTCTTCTCGCTGAGTCCCTTAGTCGAGGCGACTCCTTAGGCTTTTTCTATCTCAGAAACATTTTGGGGTCGGAACCCTAGTTTCTTTCTCTTTTCTCGCCGAGTCTCTCAAATGAGGCGACTCCTGTAGGCTTTTTCTCGAAAACGTCTATGGGTCAGTGCCTTGATTCCTTATCTCTTATCGCCGAGTCCCTCAGTCGAGGCGACTCCTTAGGCTTTTTCTATCTCAAAAACGTCTTGGGGTCAGAACCCTAGTTTCTTTCCCCTTTCTCGCCAAGTCTCTCAAACGGGGCGATTCCTGTAGGTTTTTTCTCGGAAACGTCTAAGGGTCAGTGCCTTGTTTCCTTATCTCTTATCGCCGAGTCCCTCAGTCGAGGTGACTCCTTAGGCTTTTTCTATCTCAAAAACGTCTTGGGGTCAGAACCCTAGTTTCTTTCCCCTTTCTCGCCAAGTCTCTCAAACGGGGCGATTCCTGTAGGTTTTTTCTCGGAAACGTCTAAGGGTCAGTGCCTTTGTTTGCTTATCTCATCTCGTTGAGTCCCTCAGTCGAGGCGACTCCTTAGGCTTTTTCTATCTCAGAAACATCCTGGGGTCGGAACCCTAGTTTCTTTCTCTTTTCTCACCGAGTCTCTCAAACGAGGCGACTCCTGTAGGCTTTTTCTCGGAAATATCTAAGGGTCAGTGCCCTTGTTTCCTTATCTCTTCTCGTTGAGTCCCTCAGTCGAGGTAACTCCTTAGGCATTTAATATCTCAGAAACGTCTTGGGGTCGGAACCCTAGTTTCTTTCTGTTTTCTCACCGAGTCTCTCAAACGAGGCGACTCCTGTAGGCTTTTTCTCGGAAATGTCTAAGGGTCAGTGCCCTTGTTTCCTTACCTCTTCTCGCCGAGTCCCTCAGTCGAGGCGACTCCTTAGGCTTTTTCTATCTCAGAAACGTCTTGGGGTCGGAACCCTAGTTTCTTTCTCTTTTCTCGCCGAGTCTCTCAAACGAGGCGGCTCCTGTAGGCTTTTTCTCAGAAACGTCTAAGGGTCAGTGCCCTTGTTTCCTTATCTCTTCTCGCTGAGTCCCTTAGTCGAGGCGACTCCTTAGGCTTTTTCTATCTCAGAAACATTTTGGGGTCGGAACCCTAGTTTCTTTCTCTTTTCTCGCCGAGTCTCTCAAATGAGGCGACTCCTGTAGGCTTTTTCTCGAAAACGTCTATGGGTCAGTGCCTTGATTCCTTATCTCTTATCGCCGAGTCCCTCAGTCGAGGCGACTCCTTAGGCTTTTTCTATCTCAAAAACGTCTTGGGGTCAGAACCCTAGTTTCTTTCCCCTTTCTCGCCAAGTCACTCAAACGGGGCGATTCCTGTATGTTTTTTCTCGGAAACGTCTAAGGGTCAGTGCCTTGTTTCCTTATCTCTTATCGCCGAGTCCCTCAGTCGAGGTGACTCCTTAGGCTTTTTCTATCTCAAAAACGTCTTGGGGTCAGAACCCTAGTTTCTTTCCCCTTTCTCGCCAAGTCTCTCAAACGGGGCGATTCCTGTAGGTTTTTTCTCGGAAACGTCTAAGGGTCAGTGCCTTTGTTTGCTTATCTCATCTCGTTGAGTCCCTCAGTCGAGGCGACTCCTTAGGCTTTTTCTATCTCAGAAACATCCTGGGGTCGGAACCCTAGTTTCTTTCTCTTTTCTCACCGAGTCTCTCAAACGAGGCGACTCCTGTAGGCTTTTTCTCGGAAATATCTAAGGGTCAGTGCCCTTGTTTCCTTATCTCTTCTCGTTGAGTCCCTCAGTCGAGGTAACTCCTTAGGCATTTAATATCTCAGAAACGTCTTGGGGTCGGAACCCTAGTTTCTTTCTGTTTTCTCACCGAGTCTCTCAAACGAGGCGACTCCTGTAGGCTTTTTCTCGGAAATGTCTAAGGGTCAGTGCCCTTGTTTCCTTACCTCTTCTCGCCGAGTCCCTCAGTCGAGGCGACTCCTTAGGCTTTTTCTATCTCAGAAACGTCTTGGGGTCGGAACCCTAGTTTCTTTCTCTTTTCTCGCCGAGTCTCTCAAACGAGGCGGCTCCTGTAGGCTTTTTCTCAGAAACGTCTAAGGGTCAGTGCCCTTGTTTCCTTATCTCTTCTCGCTGAGTCCCTTAGTCGAGGCGACTCCTTAGGCTTTTTCTATCTCAGAAACATTTTGGGGTCGGAACCCTAGTTTCTTTCTCTTTTCTCGCCGAGTCTCTCAAATGAGGCGACTCCTGTAGGCTTTTTCTCGAAAACGTCTATGGGTCAGTGCCTTGATTCCTTATCTCTTATCGCCGAGTCCCTCAGTCGAGGCGACTCCTTAGGCTTTTTCTATCTCAAAAACGTCTTGGGGTCAGAACCCTAGTTTCTTTCCCCTTTCTCGCCAAGTCTCTCAAACGGGGCGATTCCTGTAGGTTTTTTCTCGGAAACGTCTAAGGGTCAGTGCCTTGTTTCCTTATCTCTTATCGCCGAGTCCCTCAGTCGAGGTGACTCCTTAGGCTTTTTCTATCTCAAAAACGTCTTGGGGTCAGAACCCTAGTTTCTTTCCCCTTTCTCGCCAAGTCTCTCAAACGGGGCGATTCCTGTAGGTTTTTTCTCGGAAACGTCTAAGGGTCAGTGCCTTTGTTTGCTTATCTCATCTCGTTGAGTCCCTCAGTCGAGGCGACTCCTTAGGCTTTTTCTATCTCAGAAACATCCTGGGGTCGGAACCCTAGTTTCTTTCTCTTTTCTCACCGAGTCTCTCAAACGAGGCGACTCCTGTAGGCTTTTTCTCGGAAATATCTAAGGGTCAGTGCCCTTGTTTCCTTATCTCTTCTCGTTGAGTCCCTCAGTCGAGGTAACTCCTTAGGCATTTAATATCTCAGAAACGTCTTGGGGTCGGAACCCTAGTTTCTTTCTGTTTTCTCACCGAGTCTCTCAAACGAGGCGACTCCTGTAGGCTTTTTCTCGGAAATGTCTAAGGGTCAGTGCCCTTGTTTCCTTACCTCTTCTCGCCGAGTCCCTCAGTCGAGGCGACTCCTTAGGCTTTTTCTATCTCAGAAACGTCTTGGGGTCGGAACCCTAGTTTCTTTCTCTTTTCTCGCCGAGTCTCTCAAACGAGGCGGCTCCTGTAGGCTTTTTCTCAGAAACGTCTAAGGGTCAGTGCCCTTGTTTCCTTATCTCTTCTCGCTGAGTCCCTTAGTCGAGGCGACTCCTTAGGCTTTTTCTATCTCAGAAACATTTTGGGGTCGGAACCCTAGTTTCTTTCTCTTTTCTCGCCGAGTCTCTCAAATGAGGCGACTCCTGTAGGCTTTTTCTCGAAAACGTCTATGGGTCAGTGCCTTGATTCCTTATCTCTTATCGCCGAGTCCCTCAGTCGAGGCGACTCCTTAGGCTTTTTCTATCTCAAAAACGTCTTGGGGTCAGAACCCTAGTTTCTTTCCCCTTTCTCGCCAAGTCACTCAAACGGGGCGATTCCTGTATGTTTTTTCTCGGAAACGTCTAAGGGTCAGTGCCTTGTTTCCTTATCTCTTATCGCCGAGTCCCTCAGTCGAGGTGACTCCTTAGGCTTTTTCTATCTCAAAAACGTCTTGGGGTCAGAACCCTAGTTTCTTTCCCCTTTCTCGCCAAGTCTCTCAAACGGGGCGATTCCTGTAGGTTTTTTCTCGGAAACGTCTAAGGGTCAGTGCCTTTGTTTGCTTATCTCATCTCGTTGAGTCCCTCAGTCGAGGCGACTCCTTAGGCTTTTTCTATCTCTGAAACATCTTGGGGTCGGAACCCTAGTTTCTTTCTCTTTTCTCACCGAGTCTCTCAAACGAGGCGACTCCTGTAGGCTTTTTCTCGGAAATATCTAAGGGTCAGTGCCCTTGTTTCCTTATCTCTTCTCGTTGAGTCCCTTAGTCGAGGTAACTCCTTAGGCATTTAATATCTCAGAAACGTCTTGGGTCGGAACCCTAGTTTCTTTCTGTTTTCTCACCGAGTCTCTCAAACGAGGCGACTCCTGTAGGCTTTTTCTCGGAAATGTCTAAGGGTCAGTGCCCTTGTTTCCTTACCTCTTCTCGCCGAGTCCCTCAGTCGAGGCGACTCCTCAGGCTTTTTCTATCTCAGAAACGTCTTGGGGTCGGAACCCTAGTTTCTTTCTCTTTTCTCGCCGAGTCTCTCAAACGAGGCGGCTCCTGTAGGCTTTTTCTCAGAAACGTCTAAGGGTCAGTGCCCTTGTTTCCTTATCTCTTCTCGCTGAGTCCCTTAGTCGAGGCGACTCCTTAGGCTTTTTCTATCTCATAAACATTTTGGGGTCGGAACCCTAGTTTCTTTCTCTTTTCTCGCCGAGTCTCTCAAATGAGGCGACTCCTGTAGGCTTTTTCTCGAAAACGTCTAAGGGTCAGTGCCTTGATTCCTTATCTCTTATCGCCGAGTCCCTCAGTCGAGGGGACTCCTTAGGCTTTTTCTATCTCAAAAACGTCTTGGGGTCGGAACCCTAGTTTCTTTCTCTTTTCTCGCCGAGTCTCTCAAACAGGGCGATTCCTGTAGGTTTTTTCTCGGAAACGTCTAAGGGTCAGTGCCTTTGTTTGCTTATCTCATCTCGTTGAGTCCCTCAGTCGAGGCGACTCCTTAGGCTTTTTCTATCTCAGAAACATCCTGGGGTCGGAACCCTAGTTTCTTTCTCTTTTCTCACCGAGTCTCTCAAACGAGGCGACTCCTGTAGGCTTTTTCTCGGAAATATCTAAGGGTCAGTGCCCTTGTTTCCTTATCTCTTCTCGTTGAGTCCCTCAGTCGAGGTATCTCCTTAGGCATTTAATATCTCAGAAACGTCTTGGGGTCCGAACCCTAGTTTCTTTCTGTTTTCTCACCGAGTCTCTCAAACGAGGCGACTCCTGTAGGCTTTTTCTCAGAAACGTCTAAGGGTCAGTGCCCTTGTTTCCTTATCTCTTCTCGCTGAGTCCCTTAGTCGAGGCGACTCCTTAGGCTTTTTCTATCTCAGAAACATTTTGGGGTCGGAACCCTAGTTTCTTTCTCTTTTCTCGCCGAGTCTCTCAAATGAGGCGACTCCTGTAGGCTTTTTCTCGAAAACGTCTATGGGTCAGTGCCTTGATTCCTTATCTCTTATCGCCGAGTCCCTCAGTCGAGGCGACTCCTTAGGCTTTTTCTATCTCAAAAACGTCTTGGGGTCAGAACCCTAGTTTCTTTCCCCTTTCTCGCCAAGTCTCTCAAACGGGGCGATTCCTGTAGGTTTTTTCTCGGAAACGTCTAAGGGTCAGTGCCTTGTTTCCTTATCTCTTATCGCCGAGTCCCTCAGTCGAGGTGACTCCTTAGGCTTTTTCTATCTCAAAAACGTCTTGGGGTCAGAACCCTAGTTTCTTTCCCCTTTCTCGCCAAGTCTCTCAAACGGGGCGATTCCTGTAGGTTTTTTCTCGGAAACGTCTAAGGGTCAGTGCCTTTGTTTGCTTATCTCATCTCGTTGAGTCCCTCAGTCGAGGCGACTCCTTAGGCTTTTTCTATCTCAGAAACATCCTGGGGTCGGAACCCTAGTTTCTTTCTCTTTTCTCACCGAGTCTCTCAAACGAGGCGACTCCTGTAGGCTTTTTCTCGGAAATATCTAAGGGTCAGTGCCCTTGTTTCCTTATCTCTTCTCGTTGAGTCCCTCAGTCGAGGTAACTCCTTAGGCATTTAATATCTCAGAAACGTCTTGGGGTCGGAACCCTAGTTTCTTTCTGTTTTCTCACCGAGTCTCTCAAACGAGGCGACTCCTGTAGGCTTTTTCTCGGAAATGTCTAAGGGTCAGTGCCCTTGTTTCCTTACCTCTTCTCGCCGAGTCCCTCAGTCGAGGCGACTCCTTAGGCTTTTTCTATCTCAGAAACGTCTTGGGGTCGGAACCCTAGTTTCTTTCTCTTTTCTCGCCGAGTCTCTCAAACGAGGCGGCTCCTGTAGGCTTTTTCTCAGAAACGTCTAAGGGTCAGTGCCCTTGTTTCCTTATCTCTTCTCGCTGAGTCCCTTAGTCGAGGCGACTCCTTAGGCTTTTTCTATCTCAGAAACATTTTGGGGTCGGAACCCTAGTTTCTTTCTCTTTTCTCGCCGAGTCTCTCAAATGAGGCGACTCCTGTAGGCTTTTTCTCGAAAACGTCTATGGGTCAGTGCCTTGATTCCTTATCTCTTATCGCCGAGTCCCTCAGTCGAGGCGACTCCTTAGGCTTTTTCTATCTCAAAAACGTCTTGGGGTCAGAACCCTAGTTTCTTTCCCCTTTCTCGCCAAGTCACTCAAACGGGGCGATTCCTGTATGTTTTTTCTCGGAAACGTCTAAGGGTCAGTGCCTTGTTTCCTTATCTCTTATCGCCGAGTCCCTCAGTCGAGGTGACTCCTTAGGCTTTTTCTATCTCAAAAACGTCTTGGGGTCAGAACCCTAGTTTCTTTCCCCTTTCTCGCCAAGTCTCTCAAACGGGGCGATTCCTGTAGGTTTTTTCTCGGAAACGTCTAAGGGTCAGTGCCTTTGTTTGCTTATCTCATCTCGTTGAGTCCCTCAGTCGAGGCGACTCCTTAGGCTTTTTCTATCTCTGAAACATCTTGGGGTCGGAACCCTAGTTTCTTTCTCTTTTCTCACCGAGTCTCTCAAACGAGGCGACTCCTGTAGGCTTTTTCTCGGAAATATCTAAGGGTCAGTGCCCTTGTTTCCTTATCTCTTCTCGTTGAGTCCCTTAGTCGAGGTAACTCCTTAGGCATTTAATATCTCAGAAACGTCTTGGGGTCGGAACCCTAGTTTCTTTCTGTTTTCTCACCGAGTCTCTCAAACGAGGCGACTCCTGTAGGCTTTTTCTCGGAAATGTCTAAGGGTCAGTGCCCTTGTTTCCTTACCTCTTCTCGCCGAGTCCCTCAGTCGAGGCGACTCCTCAGGCTTTTTCTATCTCAGAAACGTCTTGGGGTCGGAACCCTAGTTTCTTTCTCTTTTCTCGCCGAGTCTCTCAAACGAGGCGGCTCCTGTAGGCTTTTTCTCAGAAACGTCTAAGGGTCAGTGCCCTTGTTTCCTTATCTCTTCTCGCTGAGTCCCTTAGTCGAGGCGACTCCTTAGGCTTTTTCTATCTCATAAACATTTTGGGGTCGGAACCCTAGTTTCTTTCTCTTTTCTCGCCGAGTCTCTCAAATGAGGCGACTCCTGTAGGCTTTTTCTCGAAAACGTCTAAGGGTCAGTGCCTTGATTCCTTATCTCTTATCGCCGAGTCCTCAGTCGAGGGGACTCCTTAGGCTTTTTCTATCTCAAAAACGTCTTGGGGTCGGAACCCTAGTTTCTTTCTCTTTTCTCGCCGAGTCTCTCAAACAGGGCGATTCCTGTAGGTTTTTTCTCGGAAACGTCTAAGGGTCAGTGCCTTTGTTTGCTTATCTCATCTCGTTGAGTCCCTCAGTCGAGGCGACTCCT
Organism: Ipomoea nil; assembly: GCF_001879475.1. Lineage (NCBI taxonomy): Eukaryota > Viridiplantae > Streptophyta > Magnoliopsida > Solanales > Convolvulaceae > Ipomoea > Ipomoea nil. Next base: position 398,409 of record NW_017617705.1, on the reverse strand, counting down.
TAGGCTTTTTCTATCTCAGAAACATCCTGGGGTCGGAACCCTAGTTTCTTTCTCTTTTCTCACCGAGTCTCTCAACGAGGCGACTCCTGTAGGCTTTTTCTCGGAAATATCTAAGGGTCAGTGCCCTTGTTTCCTTATCTCTTCTCGTTGAGTCCCTCAGTCGAGGTATCTCCTTAGGCATTTAATATCTCAGAAACGTCTTGGGGTCCGAACCCTAGTTTCTTTCTGTTTTCTCACCGAGTCTCTCAAACGAGGCGACTCCTGTAGGCTTTTTCTCGGAAATGTCTAAGGGTCAGTGCCCTTGTTTCCTTACCTCTTCTCGCCGAGTCCCTCAGTCGAGGCGACTCCTTAGGCTTTTTCTATCTCAGAAACGTCTTGGGGTCGGAACCCTAGTTTCTTTCTCTTTTCTCGCCGAGTCTCTCAAACGAGGCGGCTCCTGTAGGCTTTTTCTCAGAAACGTCTAAGGGTCAGTGCCCTTGTTTCCTTATCTCTTCTCGCTGAGTCCCTTAGTCGAGGCGACTCCTTAGGCTTTTTCTATCTCAGAAACATTTTGGGGTCGGAACCCTAGTTTCTTTCTCTTTTCTCGCCGAGTCTCTCAAATGAGGCGACTCCTGTAGGCTTTTTTCTCGAAAACGTCTAAGGATCAGTGCCTTGATTCCTTATCTCTTATCGCCGAGTCCCTCAGTCGAGGGGACTCCTTAGGCTTTTTCTATCTCAGAAACGTCTTGGGGTCGGAACCCTAGTTTCTTTCTCTTTTCTCGCCGAGTCTCTCAAACGAGGCGACTCCTGTAGGCTTTTTCTCGAAAACGTCTAAGGGTCAGTGCCTTGTTTCCTTATCTCTTATCGCCGAGTCCCTCAGTCGAGGTGACTCCTTAGGCTTTTTCTATCTCAAAAACGTCTTGGGGTCAGAACCCTAGTTTCTTAACCCTTTCTCGCCAAGTCTCTCAAACGGGGCGATTCCTGTAGGTTTTTTCTCGGAAACGTCTAAGGGTCAGTGCCTTTGTTTGCTTATCTCATCTCGTTGAGTCCCTCAGTCGAGGCGACTCCTTAGGCTTTTTCTATCTCAGAAACATCCTGGGGTCGGAACCCTAGTTTCTTTCTCTTTTCTCACCGAGTCTCTCAAACGAGGCGACTCCTGTAGGCTTTTTCTCGGAAATATCTAAGGGTCAGTGCCCTTGTTTCCTTATCTCTTCTCGTTGAGTCCCTCAGTCGAGGTAACTCCTTAGGCATTTAATATCTCAGAAACGTCTTGGGGTCCGAACCCTAGTTTCTTTCTGTTTTCTCACCGAGTCTCTCAAACGAGGCGACTCCTGTAGGCTTTTTCTCGGAAATGTCTAAGGGTCAGTGCCCTTGTTTCCTTACCTCTTCTCGCCGAGTCCCTCAGTCGAGGCGACTCCTTAGGCTTTTTCTATCTCAGAAACGTCTTGGGGTCGGAACCCTAGTTTCTTTCTCTTTTCTCGCCGAGTCTCTCAAACGAGGCGGCTCCTGTAGGCTTTTTCTCAGAAACGTCTAAGGGTCAGTGCCCTTGTTTCCTTATCTCTTCTCGCTGAGTCCCTTAGTCGAGGCGACTCCTTAGGCTTTTTCTATCTCAGAAACATTTTGGGGTCGGAACCCTAGTTTCTTTCTCTTTTCTCGCCGAGTCTCTCAAATGAGGCGACTCCTGTAGGCTTTTTCTCGAAAACGTCTAAGGATCAGTGCCTTGATTCCTTATCTCTTATCGCCGAGTCCCTCAGTCGAGGGGACTCCTTAGGCTTTTTCTATCTCAGAAACGTCTTGGGGTCGGAACCCTAGTTTCTTTCTCTTTTCTCGCCGAGTCTCTCAAACGAGGCGACTCCTGTAGGCTTTTTCTCGAAAACGTCTAAGGGTCAGTGCCTTGTTTCCTTATCTCTTATCGCCGAGTCCCTCAGTCGAGGTGACTCCTTAGGCTTTTTCTATCTCAAAAACGTCTTGGGGTCAGAACCCTAGTTTCTTAACCCTTTCTCGCCAAGTCTCTCAAACGGGGCGATTCCTGTAGGTTTTTTCTCGGAAACGTCTAAGGGTCAGTGCCTTTGTTTGCTTATCTCATCTCGTTGAGTCCTCAGTCGAGGCGACTCCTTAGGCTTTTTCTATCTCAGAAACATCCTGGGGTCGGAACCCTAGTTTCTTTCTCTTTTCTCACCGAGTCTCTCAAACGAGGCGACTCCTGTAGGCTTTTTCTCGGAAATATCTAAGGGTCAGTGCCCTTGTTTCCTTATCTCTTCTCGTTGAGTCCCTCAGTCGAGGTAACTCCTTAGGCATTTAATATCTCAGAAACGTCTTGGGGTCCGAACCCTAGTTTCTTTCTGTTTTCTCACCGAGTCTCTCAAACGAGGCGACTCCTGTAGGCTTTTTCTCGGAAATGTCTAAGGGTCAGTGCCCTTGTTTCCTTACCTCTTCTCGCCGAGTCCCTCAGTCGAGGCGACTCCTTAGGCTTTTTCTATCTCAGAAACGTCTTGGGGTCGGAACCCTAGTTTCTTTCTCTTTTCTCGCCGAGTCTCTCAAACGAGGCGACTCCTGTAGGCTTTTTCTCGGAAATATCTAAGGGTCAGTGCCCTTGTTTCCTTATCTCTTCTCGTTGAGTCCCTCAGTCGAGGTAACTCCTTAGGCATTTAATATCTCAGAAACGTCTTGGGGTCGGAACCCTAGTTTCTTTCTGTTTTCTCACCGAGTCTCTCAAACGAGGCGACTCCTGTAGGCTTTTTCTCGAAATGTCTAAGGGTCAGTGCCCTTGTTTCCTTACCTCTTCTCGCCGAGTCCCTCAGTCGAGGGGACTCCTTAGGCTTTTTCTATCTCAGAAACGTCTTGGGGTCGGAACCCTAGTTTCTTTCTCTTTTCTCGCCGAGTCTCTCAAACGAGGCGACTCCTCTAGGCTTTTTCTCGAAAACGTCTAAGGGTCAGTGCCTTGTTTCCTTATCTCTTATCGCCGAGTCCCTCAGTCGAGGTGACTCCTTAGGCTTTTTCTATCTCAAAAACGTCTTGGGGTCAGAACCCTAGTTTCTTTCCCCTTTCTCGCCAAGTCTCTCAAACGGGGCGATTCCTGTAGGTTTTTTCTCGGAAACGTCTAAGGGTCAGTGCCTTTGTTTGCTTATCTCATCTCGTTGAGTCCCTCAGTCGAGGCGACTCCTTAGGCTTTTTCTATCTCAGAAACATCCTGGGGTCGGAACCCTAGTTTCTTTCTCTTTTCTCACCGAGTCTCTCAAACGAGGCGACTCCTGTAGGCTTTTTCTCGGAAATATCTAAGGGTCAGTGCCCTTGTTTCCTTATCTCTTCTCGTTGAGTCCCTCAGTCGAGGTAACTCCTTAGGCATTTAATATCTCAGAAACGTCTTGGGGTCGGAACCCTAGTTTCTTTCTGTTTTCTCACCGAGTCTCTCAAACGAGGCGACTCCTGTAGGCTTTTTCTCGGAAATGTCTAAGGGTCAGTGCCCTTGATTCCTTACCTCTTCTCGCCGAGTCCCTCAGTCGAGGCGACTCCTTAGGCTTTTTCTATCTCAGAAACGTCTTGGGGTCGGAACCCTAGTTTCTTTCTCTTTTCTCGCCGAGTCTCTCAAACGAGGCGGCTCCTGTAGGCTTTTTCTCAGAAACGTCTAAGGGTCAGTGCCCTTGTTTCCTTATCTCTTCTCGCTGAGTCCCTTAGTCGAGGCGACTCCTTAGGCTTTTTCTATCTCAGAAACATTTTGGGGTCGGAACCCTAGTTTCTTTCTCTTTTCTCGCCGAGTCTCTCAAATGAGGCGACTCCTGTAGGCTTTTTCTCGAAAACGACTAAGGATCAGTGCCTTGATTCCTTATCTCTTATCGCCGAGTCCCTCAGTCGAGGGGACTCCTTAGGCTTTTCTATCTCAGAAACGTCCTTGGGGTCGGAACCCTAGTTTCTTTCTCTTTTCTCGCCGAGTCTCTCAAACGAGGCGACTCCTGTAGGCTTTTTTCTCGAAAACGTCTAAGGGTCAGTGCCTTGTTTCCTTATCTCTTATCGCCGAGTCCCTCAGTCGAGGTGACTCCTTAGGCTTTTTCTATCTCAAAACGTCTTGGGGTCAGAACCCTAGTTTCTTTCCCCTTTCTCGCCAAGTCTCTCAAACGGGGCGATTCCTGTAGGTTTTTTCTCGGAAACGTCTAAGGGTCAGTGCCTTTGTTTGCTTATCTCATCTCGTTGAGTCCCTCAGTCGAGGCGACTCCTTAGGCTTTTTCTATCTCAGAAACATCCTGGGGTCGGAACCCTAGTTTCTTTCTCTTTTCTCACCGAGTCTCTCAAACGAGGCGACTCCTGTAGGCTTTTTCTCGGAAATATCTAAGGGTCAGTGCCCTTGTTTCCTTATCTCTTCTCGTTGAGTCCCTCAGTCGAGGTAACTCCTTAGGCATTTAATATCTCAGAAACGTCTTGGGGTCGGAACCCTAGTTTCTTTCTGTTTTCTCACCGAGTCTCTCAAACGAGGCGACTCCTGTAGGCTTTTTCTCGGAAATGTCTAAGGGTCAGTGCCCTTGTTTCCTTACCTCTTCTCGCCGAGTCCCTCTGTCGAGGCGACTCCTTAGGCTTTTTCTATCTCAGAAACGTCTTGGGGTCGGAACCCTAGTTTCTTTCTCTTTTCTCGCCGAGTCTCTCAAACGAGGCGGCTCCTGTAGGCTTTTTCTCAGAAACGACTAAGGGTCAGTGCCTTGTTTCCTTATCTCTTCTCGCTGAGTCCTTAGTCGAGGCGACTCCATAGGCTTTTTCTATCTCAGAAACATTTTGGGGTCGGAACCCTAGTTTCTTTCTCTTTTCTCGCTGAGTCTCTCAAATGAGGCGACTCCTGTAGGCTTTTTCTCGAAAACGTCTAAGGATCAGTGCCTTGATTCCTTATCTCTTATCGCCGAGTCCCTCAGTCGAGGGGACTCCTTAGGCTTTTTCTATCTCAGAAACGTCTTGGGGTCGGAACCCTAGTTTCTTTCTCTTTTCTCGCCGAGTCTCTCAAACGAGGCGACTCCTGTAGGCTTTTTCTCGAAAACGTCTAAGGGTCAGTGCCTTGTTTCCTTATCTCTTATCGCCGAGTCCCTCCAGTCGAGGTGACTCCTTAGGCTTTTTCTATCTCAAAAACGTCTTGGGGTCAGAACCCTAGTTTCTTTCCCCTTTCTCGCCAAGTCTCTCAAACGGGGCGATTCCTGTAGGTTTTTTTCTCGGAAACGTCTAAGGGTCAGTGCCTTTGTTTCCTTATCTCATCTCGTTGAGTTCCTCAGTCGAGGCGACTCCTTAGGCTTTTTCTATCTCAGAAACATCCTGGGGTCGGAACCCTAGTTTCTTTCTCTTTTCTCACCGAGTCTCTCAAACGAGGCGACTCCTGTAGGCTTTTTCTCGGAAATATCTAAGGGTCAGTGCCCTTGTTTCCCTATCTCTTCTCGTTGAGTCCCTCAGTCGAGGTAACTCCTTAGGCCATTTAATATCTCAGAAACGTCTTGGGGTCGGAACCCTAGTTTCTTTCTGTTTTCTCACCGGAGTCTCTCAAACGAGGCGACTCCTGTAGGCTTTTTTCTCGGAAATGTCTAAGGGTCAGTGCCCTTGTTTCCTTACCTCTTCTCGCCGAGTCCCTCAGTCGAGGGGACTCCTTAGGCATTTTCTATCTCAGAAACGTCTTGGGGTCGGAACCCTAGTTTCTTTCTCTTTTCTCGCCGAGTCTCTCAAACGAGGCGACTCCTCTAGGCTTTTTCTCGAAAACGTCTAAGGGTCAGTGCCTTGTTTCCTTATCTCTTATCGCCGAGTCCCTCAGTCGAGGTGACTCCTTAGGCTTTTTCTATCTCAAAAACGTCTTGGGGTCAGAACCCTAGTTTCTTTCCCCTTTCTCGCCAAGTCTCTCAAACGGGGCGATTCCTGTAGGTTTTTTCTCGGAAACGTCTAAGGGTCAGTGCCTTTGTTTCCTTATCTCATCTCGTTGAGTCCCTTAGTCGAGGCGACTCCTTAGGCTTTCTTCTCAGAAACTCCTGGACGACCCTAGTTCTTTCTCTATCTGCCGAGTCTAAACATGCACTTGTAGGCATCCTGGAAAACGTCTAAGATCTAGGTTTCTCTTCTCCTATGCTTCATCGACTCTTGCGGGTCCCGAGTTCTTCTTTTCTCCAGATGTACGGGCAGACTCCATGTAGGCTTTTTCTCGAAAACGTCTAAGGGATCAGTGCCTTGATTTCCTTATCTCTTATCGCCGAGTCCCTCAGTCGAGGCGACTCCTTAGGCTTTTTTCTATCTCAGAAACGTCTTGGGGTCGGAACCCTAGTTTCTTTCTCTTTTCTCAGCCGAGTCTCTCAAACGAGGCGACTCCTGTAGGCTTTTTCTCGGAAACGTCTAAAGGTCAGTGCCTTGTTTCCTTATCTCTTCTCGCCGAGTCCCTCAGTCGAGGCGACTCCTTAGGCTTTTCTATCTCAGAAACGTCCTGGGGTCGGAACCCTAGTTTCTTTCTGTTTTCTTCTCAGCCGAGTCTCTCAAATCGAGGCGACTCCCTGTTAGGCTTTTCTTCTCAGAAATGATCTAAAGGCTCAGGTTCAAAACGCCCTTGCTTCTCCTTATCGTCCTTCTTCTCGCTTGAGTCCCTCAGTCGAGGTAACTCCTTAGGCATTTTTATCTCAGAAACGTCTTGGGGTCGGAACCCTAGTTTTCTTTCTGTTTTCTCACCGAGTCTCTCAAACGAGGCGACTCCTGTAGGCTTTTTTCTCGGAAATGTCTAAGGGTCAGTGCCTTGTTTCCTTACCTCTTCTCGCCGAGTCCCTCAGTCGAGGGGACTCCTTAGGCTTTTTCTATCTCAGAAACGTCTTGGGGTCGGAACCCTAGTTTTTCTCTTTCTCGCCGAGTCTCTCAAACGAGGCGACTCCTGTAGGCTTTTTCTCGAAACGTCTAAGGGTCAGTGCCTTGTTTCCTTATCTCTTATCGCCGAGTCCCTCAGTCGAGGTGACTCCTTAGGCTTTTTCTATCTCAAAAACGTCTTGGGGTCAGAACCCTAGTTTCTTTCCCTTTCTCGCCAAGTCTCTCAAACGGGGGCGATTCCTGTAGGTTTTTCTCGGAAACGTCTAAGGGTCAGTGCCTTTGTTTGCTTATCTCATCTCGTTGAGTCCTCCCTCAGTCGAGGCGACTCCTTAGGCTTTTTCTATCTCAGAAACATCCTGGGGTCGGAACCCTAGTTTCTTTCTCTTTTCTCACCGAGTCTCTCAAACGAGGCGACTCCTGTAGGCTTTTTCTCGGAAATATCTAAGGGTCAGTGCCCTTGTTTCCTTATCTCTTCTCGTTGAGTCCCTCAGTCGAGGTAACTCCTTAGGCATTTATATCTCAGAAACGTCTTGGGGTCGGAACCCTAGTTTCTTTCTGTTTCTCACGAGTCTCTCAAACGAGGCGACTCCTGTAGGCTTTTTCTCGAAATGTCTAAGGGTCAGTGCCCTTGTTTCCTTACCTCTTCTCGCCGAGTCCTCAGTCGAGGCGACTCCTTAGGCTTTTTTCTATCTCAGAAACGTCTTGGGGTCGGAACCCTAGTTTCTTTCTCTTTTCTCGCCGAGTCTCTCAAACGAGGCGTCCTGTAGGCTTTTTCTCAGAAACGTCTAAGGTCAGTGCCCTTGTTTCCTTATCTCTTTCTCGCCTGAGTCCCTTAGTCGAGGCGACTC